>NC_035161.2:7941555-8139537 GCF_001659605.2 Manihot esculenta | reverse complement strand
AAGTCTTATTTTTACTTTTAAGCCAAAAAACTCACACCAAGGCCCAACCTACTCTCAAAGAATAAACATATTTATTCGTCCTTGTTTGATCGAGTCAATGTCATAGGATAAGATATTAGAGGTTTAAATCCTGGCACCCATCCCATTCCAGTGAAAGTTGAACTAATTAATGCTTTAATCGGAATTTTTGTACCAAAGGCATGAATTTCTAAGTCCACAGAAGATGAAAATTATATATTTGATATTATAAAAAATGGTAATTACCCTTATAAAAATATCATTTTATGAAAAAAATTGAAAAAATTATTTTTTAGTCTTTAAGATATAGCGCAATTAATAGATTCGTCCATCTATTTTAAGAAACCAATACTTTTGTCTCTGAGGTTTAACTCCATCAAAATTAGAGATCCTTCTGTCAAAAATACCGTTAGTGATAGGAAAAATGACCGAACTACCTTTTCTAGAACCCAACACTTTAGTCTCTGAAATTTTCTACAAATTTATAAGTCACTTTCTCAAAAAATTGAAGGAAAAGATGCGTTTTCATCCCTAAAATATTATATAATTAATATATTTGTTCCTCTATTTTTTGAATTCAACACTTTAGTTCTTAAAGTTTAATTTTGTTAAAATTTAAAAAAGAAAATCTCAAACTCAATCTCTATAAACAAGTAAAAATTTCAAAAAATTTAAGATTCAAATTCAGCAAAGGTAATAAAAACTAAAATATATAAAATTTAAATTATTAAAAATAAAAAGTTAAAATTTAATAGAAATTACTTTTGTGATGTCGCTCGCTGTCATTACTGCTTGCGATTTGAAAAATTCATTAAAATATCTCTGACTTTTTAAAAAGTCTACTAGTTAGTGTTTCTGTTAATTTTAGTTATTAAGTATTATAAAAAAATCTAAAATACCCCTGATATGGAGATACTAATTAATAAACTTTTTAATAATTTGAAGAACCAATTAATAATTTTTTCTAAACTATAGGGACTAAATAGTAAAATATTTAGTGATAAAATTAATAAACTTTTTAAAATGTCAGAAATATTTTAATATATTTTTTAAATTGAGGAATTAAACAGTGAGTTTTTTCATGTTATAGAGATTAAATAGTAATTATTTTATTTTATTATTGATAAGAATATTTTTAAAATTATATTTATTCTCTTTCTTTTGATCAAATGAAAATCATACTTAAAAGAAATTTTTGAAGGATGTACATTGGATTTTGACGGAATTAAACTTTAAAGACAAAAGTGTTAGATTCTAAAAATAGAAAAATAAATTCATTAATTATAATATATTTCAGGGATTAAAAAATAATTTTTTTAAAAAAATTAATATTAAATTAATGAAAACTAATTTCTAAAATATATGAATATATTTTTTATAAATTGATATAATAGAAACTATATTGAACATTAATTAATAATATCATTATTGATTAATTATTTTATTATTTATAAAAATATGCTAATATGTTTAAATATATTAAAATTTGTAAATTAGTTACAAAATAAGCATATAAATATTATAGATTTAATTTCTAAAATCTGCTAGACTGTTTGTTTTTGAATTGAGAAGTTATGGGAACATCAACTGCCAATGTTGTTGAGATTCTTGCCTTGCTCATTCTACTTCAAAGCTTTTCCTCCTTCTGCAATGGAGATAATTTCAATGGAAGCTGTATCAAGACTGAAAGAGAAGCTCTTGTGAAGTTCAAGTCAAGCCTCCTCAACAATTCAAACTCGTTGCCTTCATGGGTGGGAGATGACTGCTGCAGATGGCTCGGAGTCACTTGCGATGACATAACCGGTCATGTAGTTAATTAAGCTCGTTCTTTCTTGGGCGTCCATCATGGGAAACATTTCCCTTCTTCTTGAGGGAAACATTTCCCTTCATCTTGAGGGAAACATTTCCCTTCATCTTGGAAATCTTTCAAACTTGCAGTATCTTGATCTCAGTTTGAATCCTTCATTGGCAATCCACAGCCTCCATTTTCCATCTTCTTTGAAATACTTGAACTTGACCTATGTGCTCCTGGACAAGTGTGAAAATTGGTTGCAGTCAATAAACATGCTTCCTTCTTTACTAGAATTAGAATTGTGGAATTGTGAGCTTTCCATCATTGGTGATGTTTCACATGTCAATTTTACATCTCTTGAGGTTCTCAACCTTGGATGGAACAACTTCCATTCCACAATCCCTAGCTGGTTATATAATATTACCAAACTTCAAAATAATATTTATTAAGTATAGATAATAGGGTATACATTTCACATTATATAATAGCTGGTTATATAATATTACCAAACTTCTAAATAATATTCATAATAGTTTATTAAGTATTACCAAACTTCTAAATATATAATAGGGTATACATTATATAATAGCTGGTTATATAATATTACCAAACTTCTAAATAATATTCATAATAGTTTATTAAGTATTTTTTAGTATATATATATATATATATATATATATATATTTACTATTTAAAATTTACATTTCACATTTTAAATTTTTATTTTAAAATATTTATTTATCACTTCATATATTTGTTTTTAATTCTAGTTTTCAGTATAGATAATAGGGTATACATTCTAAATTTATTTTGCTACCACTAAATAGATAAATATATAATATTGATATTTTTTTAAATATATATATATATATATATATATATATTATTTTATTTATTTAAAATGAGAATTAATAAAAAATTTATATTTATTGAATTAATGAAAATAAAATTTAAAATACGACTCAATAAATAGCCGATTACATATATACTGAATAGATAACACCTTGAGGTGATTTATTTTCAATTTAGTATATATTTATACTGTTTTTGAAACAGTTAATATACAAATAGAGATGTACTTTAGGTGGTTACTCTTTTAGGTAGCTCTGCATATGACTAGTATTTTATTTGCTTTTGAGCCAATATTTTCATCATAGAGTCTAAGATGCCAACATTATTCTCATACCGTTACTATTTTATTTTAACTCATATGAGATGTCAATATTGTAATACTCGGCTAGAGTCTGACATCGGAATTCCTACAGTTCGGTGGAATCTCGGATGTCGGAATCCTCTAGAAGGGTAAGAAATGTGTTTTTCTAATTGATTTTCATAAGTTTTAAGGTTTTAGTTTTTGAAAGAAAAGCACCAAGGAAGAATTGTCAGGTTCGGCCGCCGAAAGTGAGGTTTAGCCGCCGAACGTTGCATGATTTCGGAATCACGTTTGGCCGCCGAAGGTGGTCTGTCCAGCCACCTATAAAAGACCATAAGTCGGTGAATGGATAATATTTTCTTTCCATTTCCACGGATAGAGGTGAGATCATGATCTTCCTTGGGTGATCTTCATGTTTTCTCCAAATCTTTCAAAGTTTTGAGAAGTTTTCATGTTGTTTTGAAGCTTTTTAGCTAAAAACCAAAGTTTTGAAGCTTGGAGACTTTGAGAGCGAGTTTCTCCATATCTCCACGTTAGGATCACTTATCCTCTCGATCTTCAAGAGGTAAGTGTAGATCCTTAGCTTCTTTGATGTTTTATGAAGGTTAAAAGTTTTATGGGTAGAATTGCATGTTAAGTTAAGTAGGGTTTTTGTATGTTTGTTGGTGATAACATGTGTATGTGTTGAGTTGTTATGCTTGTTGGGGTTTTAAGTTAGTTTTGGACCCCTTTGTGCATGTACTTAAGTATATGCTTGTTGTTGAGTTGTTGGTTGCATGTATGAGGAAGTGTTTGCATGAAATAGAGCAGGGTTCTGCCTTACTGGAGAATCCAGTTTCGGCCGCCGAAAGAAGGTTCGGCCGCCGAAAGAAGGTTCGGCCGCCGAAAGAAGGTTCGGCCGCCGAAAGAAGGTTCGGCCGCCGAAAGAAGGTTCGGCCGCCGAACGTGCTAAGGGGGTGGTTTCGGCTGCCTAAACCCGCTCCCAAAAGTTTGGACTTTCGGCTCTGGAGGGGGGTTCGGCCGCCGAAGGTCCCGCCGAAGGTTGAGACTTTCATCTCTGGAAAAGGACTTGTGATGGAGGAGGAGACTTGCATATTTGAATGCAATAATAAAACATTTTAAATTTCTTCAATAGATTATATATTTTTATTAATTTTAAACATAATTAAAAAATATAACAAATTCATAAATCATAATCAATAATCTGTCTTACTAATTTGAGAAAGGGAACTATTTTATTTAGTAATTTTTTTTAAAAAAAGGGAAGGGTAGTACTTATTTCCTCTTTATTTTCTTTTACAGTTGAAATTAATTAAAAGGGTGATTAATTTGCTCTTTTCATTCATCCCGCTGAATTTCCAACAAGGCAATTCAAGTGAATTTTTTTTTCTATGGACATTCACAGTACAGAAATTGCTAGGAAAGTTTAGGGCCATGGTGACAATTTGATTTGATAGCATATTACTATAATTAATATAAAATTGAAAGATTGAGTATATAAATTTATAAAAAATTAAGACAATTCATATAACTTCAAATTTTATTTGAAGGTTAATTTTTTGGTTTAAACATTAATTCTAATTAAACAGTTTTAAATAAGACTATTAGAAATCAAATCCAACCTCAAAATAATTATTGAAGGTTCCCCATATGTAATTAAAGAAGGGAGTTTATTTATTTATTTTAAAATATTATTAATTCTGCCATTTCTAGAGATGTTTATTCGTCCTTGTTTGGTAGAGTCAATGTCATGAGGTTGAAATCCTGGCACCCATACCATTCCTGTGAAAGTTGAACTAATTAATGCTTTAATTGGAATTTTTGTACCAAAGGCATGAATTTCTAAGTCTATAGAGATCTATAAGATGAAAATTATATATTTGATATTATAAAAAATGGTAATTACCCTTATAAAAAGATCATTTTATTTAAAAAAATTAATATTAAATTAATGAAAACTAATTTCTAAATTTTTATAAATTGATGTAATAAAAACTATATTGAACATTAATTAATAATATCATTATTGAAAACTAGAGTGTTTGTTTTTGAATTGAGAAGTTATGGGAACATCAACTGCCAATGTTGTTGAGATTCTTGCCTTGCTCATTCTACTTCAAAGCGTTTCCTCCTTCTGCAATGGAGATAATTTCAATGGAAGTTGTATCAAGACTGAAAGAGAAGCTCTTGTGAAGTTCAAGTCAAGCCTCCTCGACAATTCAAACTCGTTGCCTTCATGGGTGGGAGATGACTGCTGCGGATGGCTCGGAGTCACTTGCGATGACATAACCGGTCATGTAGTTAAGCTCGTTCTTTGTCGGGCGTCCATCATGGGAAACATTTCCCTTCATCTTGGAAATCTTTCAAACTTGCAGTATCTTGATCTCAGTTGGAATGCAGATCTCAGTTCGAAGCCTTTATTGGCAATCCACAGCCTCCATTTTCCATCTTCTTTGAAATACTTGAACTTGTCGTATGTGCTCCTGGACAAGTGTGACAATTGGTTGCAGTCAATAAACATGCTTCCTTCTTTACTAGAATTAGAATTGTGGAGTTGTGAGCTTTCCATCACTGGTGATGTTTCACATGTCAATTTTACATCTCTTGAGGTTCTCAAACTTGGATTGAACAACTTCCATTCCACAATCCCTAGCTGGCTATATAATATTACCAAACTTCAAAATCTTGATCTGGATTCTAGTGCTTTCCGAGGGTCTCTTTCAACTGATATCAGTAATCTTAATTCTCTTGCTTCCCTTAATGTGGGTTTTAATTCTTTGGAAGGCAACATACCCAACACGTTGAACAGGCTTTGCAATTTGATTGAGCTACACTTGGGTTACAACAAGTTCAGCGGGGAGATTTCTGGAACTTTTGGCAACTCATCCGGTTGCATCAAGAACAGTTTAGAGAATCTGTATCTTTTAAACAATTCCTTTTCTGGTAGTATTCCAGATAATTTGGGACAATTTAAACGCCTGAAAGTTCTTTATCTTTCTGAAAACTCTTTCTGGGGTTCAATCCCTGTATCCATTGGACAGCTTTACAACCTTGAAAGACTAGGTTTCAGTCAGAATTCATTGCATGGGGAGGTTTCTGAACTTCACTTGTTAAACCTCAGAAGCTTGATTGAGTTGAATATGGGTCGGAATTCTTTAGTTTTTGATATAGATCCCGAATGGATACCTCCTTTTCAACTTGACTCGATTGATTTATCATCTTGTGAAGTAGGGCCTTCGTTTCCACAGTGGCTCAAAACACAAAAGAGCATTAGATTTTTACAAATGTCTAATGCAAGCATCTCAGGTAACATCCCTGACTGGTTTGAAAATATTTCTTCCAATATTGTAGGATTGGATTTATCTTATAATCAGTTGTTTGGGACATTGCCAACTTTCAGAAAACTGAACACACCTTATGCTAACGAATTGATCATATTGTTGAAATCTAACCAGTTTGATGGTTTTTTAACCTGTTCTCATTTTGATGCAACCGTATTGGATATCTCCAATAACTTGCTCCACGGCCAGATTCCCCAGAATATCAGTGAAATAATGCCAAGTCTGCGACACTTATCCCTCTCCAACAACTACTTGAATGGTACCGTTCCAGCTACTTTATGCAGGATTGACTCTTTAGAAATTCTTGATCTGTCGAATAATCATCTATCAGGAAGAATACCTTCATGTTGGGGAAATTTGACAAGTTTAACTGTGATTGATTTTTCAAGTAATATGCTGAGTGGTGATGTTCCAATGTCCTTGGGTTCTCAAGAGTGGCTTGTTTCCCTGCATCTGCAAAACAATACTCTGCAAGGAAAGATCCCAACGTCATTAAGGAATCTAGAATCCTTGGAGACTCTTGATCTTAGCATGAATTCTTTTGATGGTTTTATTCCTTGGTGGATAGGTGAGAGCCTATCTTCTCTGAAAGTACTGAGTGTTCACTCCAATAAATTTGAAGGTGAGATTCCTCTGCAGCTTTGCTACCTTGCTTCTCTTCGCATATTGAACTTGGCAAATAACGTGATGACTGGAACCATACCTAATTGTTTTGGCAATTTCACTGCAATTGCTATGCATGAGCAGAAGGGGCATTGGGACTATTACTCTAATGTTGGACCCTATGTGGGTTTTGTAAGAGGCTATGGTGAGAATGTGCAGGTTTATGTCAAAGGAATAGAGCTTGAATATACTAGCACACTTCGATTTCTGTATTCCATTGACCTTTCAGGAAATAACTTTGTTGGAGAAATTCCCCAGGAGTTGATGAATCTTTCAGGTCTACAGAACCTGAATCTATCTGCAAACAAATTGTTTGGACATATCCCTTGGAACATTGGCAAGTTAAGCTCACTAGAATCACTTGACTTGTCTGAAAATGAACTTTCTGGCTCTATTCCATCCAGTATTTCTGATTTGAACTTTTTAAGTCACTTGAATTTGTCATTCAATCACTTATCTGGACGAATTCCAAAGGGAAACCAACTTCAGACTTTGGATGATAAATCCATCTACATCGGCAACGATGGACTTTGTGGACCTCCATTGAATAACTGTTCAAATGATGCAGATGAATTGCCTAAAGGTCATGAGAAAGGTGGCACTACGAGGAAAGATGACTCTGAAATGGTTTGGTTCTACAGTGGTATGGGAATGGGATTTGCGGCTGGATTTGTTGGGGTTTGTAGCATCTTGTACTTCAACGACTCATGGAGGTGTGCTTGGTTTGGGTTAGTTGACAGAGTCTATAACAAGCTTTGGGTAACAATTGCAATTAAGGCAAATCAAGTGAAGAGAAAGTTTCTCAGAAATAAATTAGAAGGAAATGCATGAGAAGGTTAGTTCTTTCTATTTAATCACTCATCATTCATGGATGCTTTATTACTGTTGTTAGAGATGCAATTTGACAGAAATTTCAATTACATGATCATAATGCTTTCAGTGTTTAATGTAGGATTCAAGATTGTTTGAGACTGCAGCAGATGTTAAGCTAAATTTAAATAAAGACCCTCCTCCATTCAAGGTTTGAAGTTTAGAAGGCTTGAAGATTTTCTTTAAAGGGGATGTGTTTTTGTGTGATTGTTTCCAGAATTTGATATCCTTGAGCTTTTTTTAAGATAATTCCTATAAAAATCGACAATTTTTATATATCTAATAATTTCTAACAACCAAACCCAGTTTTAGCAATTTTTGCAATTTCTTTTTTTCTCTCTGAATTTTCCAACCTCGTGCCACGCACGTGATCCAGCATGAAAGTAATCAATTGGCTGGAAATTAAATCCCTCTGTCAACGAACTTCATCTTATATTATTTCACATGTTTGGTCTTTGCTGCTGCTCCTTCTCCTCCGACGCTGTTTGCTCACAAGGAATTACAGGCGCCGGAAGTGCGTCTTCTCCCGCAGCCAAAGAATCGACGATGGGTATAATTACCAAAATCCCCTCCCTCACGGCTGCAATTACTAATGTGGTTCCAAACACAAGAAAAGCAATGGAAGCATACAGAAATTTTAAATTTAGATTTTTTTCTCATTAGCTGCTAATAAGTGATGAGACTTTATATTTTATTTTGATTATATTATTTTTTTAATATTTATTAATTATCAAAATTTTATGTTAAAATAAATTTTAATTTATATTATTAAATTATTTATATTATAAAATAAATATAAATATTATAAAAATAACTTATATATGCATAAAAAATAAAATTTATTTTATTGATAATTATATATATATTATATAATAAATTATTAATTTTTATATACATTTTAATTATAAATAAATTATAAAATATATATTCTTATTCATCAATTTACATTTAAATAATAAAAATTAAACTTTTTTATTAAATATTTTAAATATTTTAATCGTAATTAATAATAAACTATCAATTATTCGCTATCAACATCAGCTACTAATTATCAACAATCAACCATTAACAATATCAAACGATTAAAGTGTAAAGAAATACAACGTAAAATCTTATTAATTTAATTATTAAATTTATAATACTCTAATTTAGATTTTTATTTAAATTAATATTCTAATAAAAAAGAAATTTTAATATTTAGATAAATAAATTTTATTTCATTTATCCATATTATTGCAATTGAATTTATTTTTTTATTATTAAATAATAATTTTTATGATTTAAAAATTAAAAAAAAATTAATTAAATTAATTAATGAAATTTTATTTTTAAAATTAATAATTTTCATAAATTAATTTAAATAATATTCATAATAATTTATTCTGTGTAATTTTAGGAGTTCTAATTCTATTAAAATATTGACAATTCTTTTTTTAAAAAAATATATTTTTTTAATATTTAAAATTTAAATTTTACGTTTTATATTTTTATCCTAAAATATTTATTTATCATTTAATTTTTTTTAATTCTAAAAGAAAATTCAGCTTTTAATATAAATAATAGGGTATGTGTTCTAAATTTATTTTATTCTCGATATAGATAGGCAAATATATATATATATATATATATATATATATATATATATATATATATATATATATATATATATATATATATATATAAATTCGTATTTTTTAAATTAATGAAAGTAAAATTTAAAACATTTGATATTATGCAAGCCTATGTCAAGTAATCGCTCTTTAAAATAGCTCTGACCAATATTTTATTTGCTTTTGAATTAATATTTTCATTATAAAATCTAAAATACTAACATTACTCTTATACTATTATTATTTTATTTTAATATATCTAAAAATATCAATATTATCTGCATATAAATTTTATTTATCACATTTATAATTTTATATTTATCATTCTAACGATATTTTAGCAAAATATTTATTTAATTTATATTATATTAATTAAATTTAATTTAATTTTTAGACATATTTTAATTATAAATAAATTATATAATATATATCCTTATTCATCAATTTACATTTAAATAATAAAAATTAGATATTTTTTATTAAATATTTTAAATATTTTAACTGTAATTAACAAGTAGCTATCAATCATTCGCTATCAACATCGACAACTAATTATCAACAATCAACCATTAACTGTATCAAACGGTTCAACTAAAATAAGAGCTTAAAATCTTATTAATCTAATTATTAAATTTATAATACTCTATTAGTCTTA
Source organism: Manihot esculenta (assembly GCF_001659605.2). Classification (NCBI taxonomy): domain Eukaryota; kingdom Viridiplantae; phylum Streptophyta; class Magnoliopsida; order Malpighiales; family Euphorbiaceae; genus Manihot; species Manihot esculenta. The sequence continues at coordinate 8,129,435 of NC_035161.2, read as the reverse complement.
GTTTTCTTTTTTTTTTTTTTTGAATCAATAGTCTTAGTTTTCTTTCTCTGTAATTGCACTATTTGCTTTTTTATCTAAATTATTATACTCGGTTTATTAAATTTAAAAAATCTATAAATTTAAAAAAAAAATAAAAAATATAATAAATAAAAACTCTGATTTTGAGAAGAATTCCGAAATCAGAGCCCTTTCTTCTTCCTCTCCAAAAGAACAGAGATTTGCTCTGCTATTTATATATATATATATATATAAAATTCATTTTCAATCTAAATAATTCCCATCTCAACCCAATTAATTTATAAATTTTTAAAATTCTCAATTATAAAAAATTTAATAATTTTTTATTAAAACTCTAATACTTAAATAAATAAATTTTATCACATTCATTCATATTATTACAATTTAATTTATTTTTTTTACTATTAAATAACAATTTTTATAATTTAAAAATTTTAAAAAATAAATAATAATTAATGAAATTCTATTTTTAAGATTAATAATTTTTATAAATTAATCTAAATAATATTCATAATAATTTATTAAGTATTTTTTAATCTGTATAATTTTGAGATATTGATGAATTTTTCTTAATATATATATATATATATATATATATATATATATATAGTATTTAAAATTTATATTTTACATTTTATATTTTCATGTTAGAATATTTATTTATCAATTCTAGTGGAGGATCCAGCTTTCAGTATAGATGATAGAGTATGTGTTTTAAACTTATTTTACTCTCGGTATAGGTAAACAGATAAATATATATATAACGATCTGGAAACCGGACCGCTATCAGTGTTAGGATCCAGATCGACTTAAGGTCGTCGGGACCCATAGCAAGCCTAACATACATCCTGTATACTGATAAAATTCTATACATGATCATACATTTTCATAAAAACTTTAAACTTTTTACATAGCTTGACCTGTGCATGCACTATAACTGTATACATAAAAACTCCACACTAGAACCATCATCAAATATTCTAGTTGGGTCAACATTACATATATCAAGCTTGGTTCACATCAAGCTTGGTTCACATCTTATTAATAAAAACATTACATAAATATCATGTACCCAAAAGGGATTAACCATATCTTAGGGCCAAGCACAATACTAATCCTCAAATCAATACATTACATCATTTTACATGTCCACTACTAAACTATTATACAATATATATCAGCCTCTAGCCGACCTCCTGAGCTATCTCTGACCCTGCAAACCTGGGGTTAGGGAAAAGGGATGAGCTACTAAAACCCAGTGAGCAGAACAGTAAAAAAAATAATTATTTAAACATATGCTTTCATGAAATGCATCACATCACAAACAATTCACATCAAGGATGGATTTGTCACCAATAACCCTCTACATATCCAATTGTGCCAGGGGCGTAGAATGGGCTTCACTGGTCTTTCTCTTAAACATGACATAACATAACATATCCAATGTGCCAGAGGCGTAAAATGGGTCTCACTGGTCTTTCTCTTACATCGTGCTAGAGGCGTAGAATGGGTCTCACTGGACTTCCATACCGTATCATAACATATCATATCGAGGGCTAGTGGGTCATCCAATATCCATCCACATCAACATCATATTATGCAATGCATCATATTCGTGAATTCTAATGCAAATAACCTAATACATAACATGGCATTCGTGATGCATGAACATGCTCGAATTTTAGTTACTTTAAAATATAAAGTTCAGTTCTACTCACCTCTGGCTGATACTCAACAGACTCTGAAATAGCTATTTTACTGCTGGCCTCCTCGATTCCTCGGATCCGATCCTACACAGGTGGACTCAAATGAGGGACCAAATAACTCTAACATGACTCTAAACAACTCCCCAAAAACTCCCATAAAACATCACAAAACATGCATGCAAAACAGACAAAGGAAGGCTGGGCAAGGGACTTTCGACGGCAGGTTCGGCGGCCGAAAGCCCCTACAGATCCGAAAGTCAGGCACTTTCGGGGACAGGGTTCGGCGGCCGAAGGTCCTTCCAAAGCCGAAAGTCACTATCCTTCGGTGGCAGGTTCGGCGGCCGAAACTCCCCTCCAGAGCCGAAAGTCCAACTTTCGGGGGCGAGTTTAGGCGGCCTAAAGCTGCCTCCACAGGCAAGTTTGGGGGCCGAACTTTGCTTCGGCGGCCGAACCTGGATCCTTTCTGGGTGGCAGAACCCGATTTTGCCATCCCACATCTAGCCTCCCAAAACCCTCCAAACTCATACTCAATACACAAAAGCATGCATAAACACATTATCAAGCATATAGGGGCATAAAACTAGCCTATACCCCAACAAACATCACATTTAGCATCATATTTCTCATTAAACTAACATAACCCTAACATTATATAACTAGTCTAAACATGCATCTTTACCCCATAACCCTTCATAAAACTTACTTAAAATATAGAAAAGGGTATGGATCTACACTTACCTCTTGAAGATCGAGAGGAGATGCGACCCAACTTGGAGATTGGGAGAATTTGGTCTCTGGAATCTCCAAACTCTTAAAACTTCGATTTTGTGCTCAAAACTTCAAAACAAAGATAAAAGCTTGTCAAAAACTCGTAAGATTTGAAGGAAAACAACAAATCGACTATGGAATGGCAAAATCTCACCTATGCCCGAAAATAGAGGGAGAAAACTCGCTCATTTTTGGACAAGGGGCCTTTTATAGGTGGCTGGCCAGACCATTTTCGGGGGCCAAAGGAGCTTCCGCAAGCTCCCCATGTTCGGCGGCCGAACCTGGGTTTTGCCTCCTTGGTCTTATCTTTCAAAACTCAATTTCTTTCTTCATTAAAACCATTAAAAACATGTAAAAACATTCTATAAAACATATTTTACCCTTTTAGAGGGTTCCGACATCTGAGATTCCGCCGGACGGTAGGAATTCGGATGCCGGAGTCTAGCCGAGTATTACAATATAATATTGATATTTTTTTAAATATATATATATATATATATATATTATTTTATTTATTTAAAATGAGAATGGATAAAATAAATTCGTAGTTCTTAAATTAATGATAATAAAATTTAAAGTACGGGGGAATAAATAGTCGATTACACTATATATATACATATACATATATATATATATCGAGTAGATAACACTTCATCAGGTGATTTATTTTTAGTTTACCATATATATTTAGTTTAGCGTATGTCAGGTGGTGACTTTTTGAGATAGCTCTAGCTAGTATTTCTTGAGCCAATATTTTTATCATAGAGTCTAAGATACCAACATTATTCTCATTCTATTATTATTTTATTTTAGCACATTTGAAATGCTAACATTATTCAGAGGACGCATATTATGAGTATATGTAGATTTTATTTACTACATTTATGATTTTATATTCATTATTCCAATAACGATACCTTAGTAAAATGTTTATTTAGTTTAATTTATATTAATTGAATTAAATTATACTTATTCAGCTGATCTATTTTAATTTAATATTACTAAGTATTTAAATTTTATCTGTTTTCTTTTATTATTTATTTATCTATTCACTGAGTAAATTGTATTCACTCTTATACTTTTAATATTATAATTTCTTTGGGTGATCCACCTTAACACTCTATTAGATTTTAAAAGAGGTTGGATTAATTCTAAATCTTTTATAATTTTAGAGGATAACATATAAATTATATGTTCAGATTAATGGATATATTTTAATTGATGTATATATAATCTTTTAAATCTCGAAAAGGGAATAAGATATAATGATGTAAATATATTATAAATTAATTAGACCAATTATCTATATTTCTTTTATGTTTTTATATTTTAAAATTATAATAAATTATACATATTTTGTGAACTTTTAAAATTTTATCCATCTTTATAGATTTAGACTAAAGAGTGGGTGTGATAAAGATAATATTTTTTTATTTGGTTATTTTTTTTATTAGTAACCATCGAAATCACGCAATGCATAGATATTTTTTTTAATTTTTAATAATTATAATTTTTAAAAATTTAGAAAATCTTATAATAAATTATTTGTATACAAAGTGAAAATATATATTTATCAAATACATTTACTTACTATTAATTATTTTAAAAAAATTATAATTATTTCTAAATTTTGACATTTTAATAAATATTGAAACAATTTTAAATAATTTAGTTCAAGCTTATCAAAATGTTTATAGAATCTCAATTTTTTTTTTCAAATTGTACTTTTTTTTATAAAAAATTATACATTTTGCAATTTGAATAAAATGAATTGAATTTAAAGAATTTTTTATAAATAAATTTTTTAATAATTAAAGTTTGTGTAATATCTGCAATTTAAGCATGATAGCATATTACCTTCAAATTTACTATAGAATAGGCTTTTACTATTTCAGGAAATTAGACAGAAATTGAATTATGCTTTAAATGAGATTTTGCTACCAAAGCATTCGTTGAATTTTAATCTTATATACTCAACTTTATTTATTAATCCACAATACATGAATTTAATTAACTGAAATTTTGTACCATGAAAACTAATGAAGAAACTTTAACTAATTTGACCAAAGCTATAATTTTTATTTAATTTTTAAAAGAGATCTCGATTATTTTTGTTTATCTGTTTTAATTTTATGTGATTGTATTACGTATTCAAGGTTGGAGTTCTCCTGCAATTAGTAGAGCATAATGTAATTAGATGCAACCCTACATGCTCAAGAATAATGTACATTTTATATTGTTGTTGTTCAAAATGATCGGACAAGCTTTTGCATTAGAGTTTTAGAAATTTTTCAAGATTTACTCGCTCCTTATTTACCAGAGGCTATTGCTTTAAGAGAGACCCTTTTTTGATTTAAACAACTTAATGTGCAAAAGGTTGATTTTAAAATAAAACTCCTTGTATTCATTGAATTTTACTTTGGATTCGATAGCAAGACCCGATTTATGATACTATCGGAGTGAAGTGAAATAAGGGATCTAAAGAATGACAGGGCTAAACTATATTAGTAACAAGTAAATTCTTTGTATGTAAAAAGTCTCGATATTTTGGCCCGTTTTTTACAGGTCAGTGGAATCTTTATGCTCAAAATCTCTATGCTAGTTACACCAAATGATTTGTTCTTTTTAATGATATTTTATCTATTTTAACTTCTGAGCGTACTTATATATTGTTTACTAGTTGAAAATAATGTTTTCAGTTATTGTTTTATTTGATTTTTTGAGTTTAAAAAATTTATAAATTAATTAAAAATTTAAGAAAAATCACAAATGAAAAAAAAAAAATTAAAGTATGATAATATCGTCTCAACAAAATTGACAGCAATTGAATTAATAATCTGTGCTTCAATTGGAAATTTGGTACCAAAGGCACTGGATGACTCAAAATTCCAAGTCTAAAGAGATGAGTCTTTCAAAGTCTTATTTTTACTTTTAAGCCAAAAAACTCACACCAAGGCCCAAGCTACTCTCAAAGAATAAACATATTTATTCGTCCTTGTTTGATCGAGTCAATGTCATAGGATAAGATATTAGAGGTTGAAATCCTGGCACCCATCCCATTCCAGTGAAAGTTGAACTAATTAATGCTTTAATCGGAATTTTTGTACCAAAGGCATGAATTTCTAAGTCTACAGAGATGAAAATTATATATTTTATATTATAAAAAATGGTAATTACCCTTATAAAAAGATCATTTTATTTAAAAAAATTAATATTAAATTAATGAAAACTAATTTCTAAATTTTTATAAATTGATGTAATAAAAACTATATTGAACATTAATTAATAATATCATTATTGAAAACTAGAGTGTTTGTTTTTTAATTGAGAAGTTATGGGAACATCAACTGCCAATGTTGTTGAGATTCTTGCCTTGCTCATTCTACTTCAAAGCGTTTCCTCCTTCTGCAATGGAGATAATTTCAATGGAAGCTGTATCAAGACTGAAAGAGAAGCTCTTGTGAAGTTCAAGTCAAGCCTCCTCAACAATTCAAACTCGTTGCCTTCATGGGTGGGAGATGATTGCTGCAGATGGCACGGAGTCACTTGCGATGACATAACCGGTCATGTAGTTAAGCTCGTTCTTTCTCGGGCGTCCATCATGGGAAACATTTCCCTTCATCTTGGAAATCTTTCAAACTTGCAGTATCTTGATCTCAGTTGGAATCATGATCTCAGTGTGAATCCTTCATTGGCAATCCACAGCCTCCATTTTCCATCTTCTTTGAAATACTTGTACTTGTCGTACGTGGTCCTGGACAAGTGTGACAATTGGTTGCAGTCAATAAACATGCTTCCTTCTTTAATAGAATTAGAATTGTGGAATTGTGAGCTTTCCATCATTGGTGATGTTTCACATGTCAATTTTACATCTCTTGAGGTTCTCGACCTTGGAATTAACAACTTCCATTCCACAATCCCAAGCTGGTTATATAATATTACCAAACTTCGACATCTTGTTCTACAGTCTAGTGCTTTCCGAGGGTCTCTTTCCACTGATATCAGTAATCTTAATTCTCTTGCTTCCCTTTATGCGGGTTCTAATTCTTTGCAAAGCAACGTACCCAACACGTTAAACAGGCTTTGCAATTTGATTGAGCTAGACTTGGGTTACAACAAGTTCAGCGGTGAGATTTCCGGAACTTTTGGCAACTCATCCGGTTGCATCAAGAACAGTTTAGAGAATCTGTATCTTTTAAACAATTCCTTTTCTGGTAGTATTCCAGATAATTTGGGACAATTTAAACGCCTGAAAGTCCTTTTTCTTTCTAAAAACTCTTTCTGGGGTTCAATTCCTGAATCCCTTGGACAGCTTTACAACCTTGAAAGACTAGGTTTGAGTCAGAATTCATTGCATGGGAAAGTTTCTGAACTTCACTTGTTAAACCTGAGAAGCTTGATTGAGTTGAGTATGGGTGGGAATTCTTTAGTTTTTGATATAGATCCCGAATGGATACCTCCTTTTCAACTTGACTCGATTGATTTATCATCTTGTGAAGTAGGGCCTTCGTTTCCAGAGTGGCTCAAAACACAAAAGAGCATTAGATTTTTAGAAATGTCTAATGCAAGCATCTCAGATAACATCCCTGACTGGTTTGAAAATATTTCTTCCAATATAGTAGGATTGGTTTTATCTTATAATCAGTTGTTTGGGACCTTGCCAACTTTCAGAAAACTGAACACAACTTATGCTAACGAATATAGGATCATATTGTTGAAATCTAACCAGTTTGATGGTTTTTTAAGCTGTTCTCATTTTGATGCAACCATATTGGATATCTCCAACAACTTGCTCCACGGCCAGATTCCCCAGAATCTCAGTGAAATGATGCCAAGTCTGCAACTCTTATCCCTCTCCAACAACTACTTGAATGGTACCGTTCCAGCTACTTTATGCAGGAGTGGATCTTTACAAATTCTTGATCTTTCGAATAATCATCTATCAGGAAGAATACCTTCATGTTGGGGAAATTTGCCAAGTTTAACTGTGATTGATTTTTCAAGTAATATGTTGAGTGGTTATCGGGCCCAGCCCATAAAAAAAAAAAAAAAAAAAAAAACAATTAAAAGCTTTGGTTTCGGGAAGGATCCCGAAACCCCAACCACTGTCTCCCTCCTCCAGAAACAGAGCTTGTTCTGTTAGTTTTAAAAAAAAAAATTTTCCTTTTCTTTAAATCCAAATCTCTTCCTCCTCCGCAACCCAATCAACTCATAAACTTCTAAGATCCTTCAGCTACATCCTGATTTAAAGCTATATTCCGCTCAGAAATTCAATAATGTCTTCTAGAGGCTCCAAAATTGGATAAGTGAGTTTTGTTCCTTTTATTCAAATTTTCACGATATAATTTATTTTCTCTACCTTTTAATAGTGATTTTGGTGATTTGAGCATAAAAAGGTATATGTTTTAGTTAGATTTAATTAATGAGTTTTAATATTTATTTTTGGAATTTATGATTTTCATAATTTGATTTAAATAATATTTATAGCTTATTGAGTATTTTTGTTGAGTTTGAGTATTTCTGGGAGGACTAACTATACCGAAATATGGCCGAAATTTTCTTCAATATATATATATATAAATATATTTAAAATTTTGTATTTTACGTTTTATATTTTTATCCTAGAATATTTATTTATTATTTGATATATTATTTATTTTTCTTTTTAATTCTAGGAGAGGATCCAGCTTCAGGATAGACAATAGGGGTGCTCCTGCAACCTAGGTCTTTTTGTCCTCTGTTTTGGTGAGTGGATAAATACATAACATTGATATTTTTCTTAAATATATTTATATGTGTATATGTTATTTTGTTTATTTAAAATGGAAAAGGATAAAGTTATTTTATATTTCTTAAATAAATGGAAATTTAATTTAAAGCACAGCTGAATAAATAGCCGATTACACTCTGTATATGCACCGAACAGATAACACCTTGATGACAGGTGCTTTATTTTCAGCATAATATATGTTTATACTGTTTTTGGGACAGCGCTTGATATACAGATAGCCTTTGGGGCGTATGTCAGGTGGTCACCCTTTGGGGTAGCTCTGCACATGTGTATGACCAGCATTTTATTTGCTCTTGGGCCAAATTTGTCATTATAGAGCCTAAGATGCCAGCATTGCTCTCAGGCTGTTATTATTTTCTTATCCCTGAGATGCCAGCATTATCTGCAGGGAACATATTATGAGTGTATGCGGATTCTATTTTTCACAGTTTATTTTATGTTGATGGAATGAAATTGTATTTATTCAGCTGACTTATTTTAGCTAAATATTTGGTACTATTAAGTACCTAAACTTTATCTTTTCCCCTTTGTTATTTATTTATCCGCTCACTGAGTAGTTTGTACTCACCCCTTATATTTCTTTTAATATTTCAGTTCCTTTTTGGTGATCTGCTCAGCAGTCTTCATCTTCTTGTTTGTCCTTCCTTCCACATCGTCCACTCAGAGTCTAGAGGAGGTCGGATCAATCCTAAGTCTTTTGTCTTTTCTTTTTGTAATTTTGTTAGATCATGTATAGATTGTACAGCCCCAATGAAGAAGGTTTTGTGTTGTTGTAAATATTTTATGAATTGACTAGTTATAATTTGAAATTATAGCAGGTTACATGTTTTTATATATGCAAATATTAGGGGGAACTCTGTCAGTTTTCCGGGTCATATCCGTCTCTACAGTTTGGGGGTTGGGTGTGACAGTGGTGATGTTCCAATGTCCTTGGGTTCTCAAGAGTCGCTTGTTTCCCTGCATCTGCAAAACAATACTCTGAAAGGAAACATCCCAATGTCATTAAGGAATCTAGAATCCTTGGAGACTCTTGATCTTAGCATGAATGCTTTTGATGGTTTTATTCCTTCATGGATAGGTGAGAGCCTATCTTCTCTGAAAGTACTGAGTATTCACTCTAATAAATTTGAAGGTGAGATTCCTCTGCCGCTTTGCTACCTTGCTTCTCTTCGCATATTGAACTTGGCAAATAACATGATGACTGGAACCATACCTAATTGTTTTGGCAATTTTACTGCAATTGCTATGCATGAGCAGAAAGGGCATTGGGACTATTACACTAAAGATCAACCCTTTGCTTTTGTATCAGCTAGCTATGGTGAGAATGTGCAGGTTTATGTCAAAGGAATAGAGCTTAAATATACTAGAACACTTCGATTTCTCTATTCCATTGACCTTTCAGGAAATAACTTTGTTGGAGAAATTCCCCAGGAGTTGATGAATCTTTCAGGTCTACAGATCCTGAATCTATCTACAAACAAATTGGATGGACATATCCCTTGGAACATTGGCAAGTTAAGCTCACTAGAATCACTTGACTTGTCTGAAAATGAACTTTCTGGCTCTATTCCATCCAGTATTTCTGATTTAAACTTTTTAAGTCACTTGAATTTGTCATTCAATCACTTATCTGGACGAATTCCAAAGGGAAACCAACTTCAGACTTTGGATGACAAATCCATCTACATCGGCAACGATGGACTTTGTGGACCTCCATTGAATAACTATTCAGATGATGCAGATGAATCGCCTAAAGGTCATGAAAAAGGTGGCACTACGAGGAAAGATGACTCTGAAATGGTTTGGTTCTACAGTGGTATGGGAATGGGATTTGCGGCTGGATTTGTTGGAGTTTGTAGCATCTTGTACTTCAACGACTCATGGAGGTGTGCTTGGTTTGGGTTAGTTGACAGAGTCTATAACAAGCTTTGGGTAACAATTGCAATCAAGGCAAATCAAGTGAAGAGAAAGTTTCTCAGAAACAAAATAGAAGGAAATGCATGAGAAGGTTAGTTCTTTCTATTTAATCATTCATAATTCATGGATGCTTTATTACTGTTGTTAGAGATGCAAATTGACAGAAATTTCAATTACATGATCATAATGTTTTCTATGTTAATTTTTGATGATAGTGTTTAATGTAGGATTTAAGGTTGTTTGAGACTGCAGCAGATGTTAAGCTAAATTTAAATAAAGCACCTCCTCCATTCGAGATTTGAAGTTTGGAAGGCTGGAAGATTTTCTTTAAAGGGGATGTGTTTTTGTGTGATTGTTTCCAGGATTTGATATTCTTGAGCTTTTTCTAAGATAATTCCTATATTAATAACTTTATTTTCTGTACAATAACTTTAAATTGCTATAAAATAATATAAAAAAAATTTAAAACACAAAATGGTGTATACTATACAACTCTAAGTGAGAGAGCAAAAATTGGGATAAATCCCAATTTGAATTGTCAAAGGAATAGAGCTTTTTCTAAGATAAAGCCTCTCGCTCTCTTTTTTTTTAATGGCACGAAATATTTCAAATTGAACTAATTATTTATTTAATTTTTTTTATTTAAAAAAATCACACAATATAAAATACACAACTAATTTTTAATTATATATATAAAAATAAAATTATATAAATAAAAATAAAATTATATAAAATTATAATTATATTTTTTTTCCTGAAATGATCCTTTCTCTCTTTTCATTAAAACAAACAGCTATTTAATAGTCACTACCATTTGTTTTTTTAATTTTTTCCATTTACTTAATCTTTTATCGGAGAAAATCTTGTTAATCAACTAAATTAATAAATTGAAACATAGATTTTGAAAGAAAATTTCATAAAATATAATGAGATTCTTTTAAGCTTCAAAATATCAAATGATTTAGATTTGACTGCCAGTAGTCTATAACAATATCTACTAATGTGCTATATATATATATATATATATATATATATATATATATATATATGATATTGATTATTTGGAGAATAAATTTTTAAATTTACGCTTATTTTTCATATAAAATATTTTCTAACAAAAATCTTATTTTTTATTATTTAATATTAATTTTAAAAAATAAAATATATTAATAAATTTATTAATATATTAATACCATTTCCAAAATATAGAAGAAAAAAACCCTTAAAATTACATAACTTTTCATTTCATCAAGAATTTTTTTTAATTAAATTTTTGAGTGCGAAAGCTTGAAAAAGTTTTTGAAAAATATTTTTTATAAACGAGTCTTTTTTATATTTATTTTACTTATAAAAATAATTTCAATTTGCTGCTTTAAATTTATTTTTATAGAAGTGATATACCAGTAAATTTTAATATAATGATTATTTAAATAATAAAATAAAATCTCATGAATTAACTAAATTAATGTTTAAATTTTATTAAATCTTAAATACTATATTATAAATACCTTTAAAATAAAAAATTATGCCTTAATTGGAAATTTGATTCCAAAGGGATTACATAAATATTTTAAAGTCAATAATCTATGGTGGGCAAGAAATTAATTTAACCCATGCTACACTCCCAAGTCTTGTGATGGGGGAGGAGACTTTCATATTTGAATGCAATAATAAAACATTTTAAATTTCTTCAATAAATTATATATTTTTATTAATTTTAAAAACAATTAAAAAAATATAACAAATTCATAATTCATAATCAATAATCTTTCTTATTAATTGGGAGAAAGACTGGCAAATGGAGGAACTATTTTATTTAGTAATTTTTCTTTTTTTTTTAAAACAAAAAAGAGAAGGGCGGTACTTATTTCGTCTTTATTTTTTTTTACAGGTTAGAACTTAAAAGAGTATTTAGTTTATTCTTTACTCTTTTCATCCGTATTATTGGGCGAGTATTCAATCGCTTCGGTTAACTAATAAATTGAAAATTAAAATTTTAGTATTTATAAAAATTAAACTAAATCGATTTTGATTAGAAATTAAATTAAATTAAATCGATCTGATTCAATTCGATTCAATTCAGTTTGATCAATTTAAATTTTTAATAAAATTTTTATTTTTATATTTTATTTTTAATATTTTAAAATTTAATTAGAATATTTTAACTTTAATATAACCTAATCTCTCTATATTATTATGAGTAATCGGTTCGTTTTAATTTTTTTATTTTTTTTATCAAAATCGAACCGAACTAAAATAACTGAAATTTTTAAAATTAAAAATTAAATTAAAATAAATAAAAAATCAAACCAAAATTTTAAATTTATTCGATTTATCAGTTTTTTTATTTAAAATTAATGTTGATCAGTTTCCAAACAGTTTATTTTTGCGTTTAATAACTTTTTAAAAAAAAAGACTATTAATTCGGAAGGATGATGGGAGTTTTGTGGCTGCTAGAGCAGGCTCTTTTTATAGCCAGATGGATGCAAAGTGTGCTGAAACTATAGTATTCCGGAAAGTATTGAGCTGGATTAAAGAGTGTGAATGGGATCGAGTACTTTTCGAATTGGATGCTCAGGTACTTGTGATGTCAATTAATTGTGTTTTGTTAGATGATTTATCGTCTTTTGGCCTTTTGGTTCAAGATTGTAAACTGCTTCTATCTAGTTATGAGGAAGCAAAGTGTGTTTTTGTTCATAGATCTGCGAATGATGTCGCTCATGTTCTAGCAACATCGGCTCATTCTGAATCGGGAGTTTGGATTGATATCCCTCCTCTTCACATTGTTTCTTTGTTCTCTTTGAATTAATGAAGTTTTCTTTGTTCTAAAAAAAAAAATAATGGATAAGCAGTTCATCAACTGCCTTTTTAATTAATTTTAAATTTAGAATTTTTTTCTCATTAGCTGCTAATAAGTGATGAGATTTTATATTTTATTTTGATTATATTATTTTTTAAAATATTTATTAATTATCAAATTTTTATATTAAAATAAATTTTAATTTATATTATTAAATTATTTTCTAATTATGAAATAAATATAAATATTATAAAAATAACTTATATATGCATAAAAATAAAATTTTTTTATTGATAATTATATTTTAAAATTTTATATATATTATATAATAGATTATTAATTTATATATATATTTTAATTATAAATAAATTATATAATATATATCCTTATTCATCAATTTACATTTAAATAATAAAAATTAGATATTTTTTATTAAATATTTTAAATATTTTAACTGTAATTAACATTAGCTATCAATCTTTTGCTATCAACATCAGCTACTAATTATCAACAATCAACCATTAACCATATCAAATGGTTCAACTAAGATAAAAGTGTAAAGAAATACAACATAAAATTTTATTAATCTAATTATTAAATTTATAATACTCTAATTTTAGCCTTAGTTTCCTTTATCTGTAATTGCACTTTCCTTTACTAATTTGCCGTTATCTAAATTACTATACTCTATTTATTTAAAAAAATTTCATAAATTAAAAAAAAAATAATAAAAATATAATAAATAAAAATTCTGATTTCGAGAAGGATTCCGAAACTAGAACCATTTCTTCCTCCTTTAAAAAATAACAGAGCTTTGCTATGTTATTTATAAAAAGAAAGAAAATTCATTTTCAATCTAAATTTTCCGTTTCTCATCCCAATCAATTCATAAACTTTTAAAATTTTAAATTAAATTCTTATTTAAATTAATATTTTAATAAAAAATTTAATAATTTTTATAAAAACTTAATATTTGGATAAATAAATTTTATTCTATTTATCAAAATTATTATAATTTAATTTATTTTCTCTATTATTAAATAGTAATTTTTATTATTTAAAAATTTTAAAAAAATAAGTTTTATTTATCACTTCATATATTTGTTTTTAATTCTAATTTCCAGTATAGATAATAGGGTATACATTCTAAACTTATTTTGCTACTACTAAATTGATAAATATATAATATTGATAGTTTTTAAATATATATATATATATATATATATATATATATATATATATATATATATATATATTTATGTATATACATATATTATTTTATTTATTTAAAATGAGAATGAATAAAAAAATTTATATTTCTTGAATTAATGAAAATAAAATTTAAAATACGACTCAATAAATAGCCGATTACATATATACTGAATAGATAACACCTTGAGGTGATTTATTTTCAATTTAGTATATATTTATACTGTTTTTCAAACAGTTAATATACAAATAGAGACGTACGTTAGGTGGTTACTCTTTTAGGTAGCTCTGCATATGACTAGTATTTTATTTGCTTTTGAGCCAATATTTTCATCATAGAGTCTAAGATGCCAACATTATTCTCATACCGTTACTATTTTATTTTAACTCATATGAGATGTCAATATTGTAATACCCGGTTAGAGTCTGGCATCAGAATTCCTACAGTCCGGTGGAATCTCGAATGTCGGAATCCTCTAGAAGGGTAAGAAATGTGTTTTTCTAATTGATTTTCATAAGTTTTAAGGTTTTAGTTTTTGAAAGAAAAGCACCAAGGAAGAATTGTCAGGTTCGGCCGCCGAAAGTGATGTTCAGCCGCCGAACGTTGCATGGTTTCGGAATCACGTTTGGCCGCCGAAAGTGGTCTATCCAGCCACCTATAAAAGGCCATAGGTCGGTGAATGGATAAGATTTTCTTTCCATTTCCACGGATAGAGGTGAGACCATGATCTTCCTTGGGTGATCTTCATGTTTTCTCCAAATCTTTCAAAGTTTTGAGAAGTTTTCATGTTGTTTTGAAGCTTTTTAGCTAAAGACCAAAGTTTTGAAGCTTGGAGACTTTGAGAGCGAGTTTCTCCATATCTCCACGTTAGAATCACCTATCCTCTCGATCTTCAAGAGGTAAGTGTAGATCCTTAGTTTCTTTGATGTTTTATGAAGGTTAAAAGTTTTATGGGTAGAATTGCATGTTAAGTTAAGTAGGGTTTTTGTATGTTTGTTGGTGATAACATGTGTATGTGTTGAGTTGTGATGCTTGTTGGGGTTTTAAGTTAGTTTTGGACCCCTTTGTGCATATACTTGAGTATATGCTTGTTGTTGAGTTGTTGGTTGCATGTATGAGGAAGTTTGGAGGAGTTTTGCATGAAATAGAGCTGGATTCTGCCTTACTGGAGAATCCAGTTTCGGCCGCCGAAAGCAGGTTCGGCCGCCGAACGTGCTAAGGAGGTGGTTTCGGCTGTCTAAACCCGCTCCCGAAAGTTTGGACTTTCGGTTCTGGAGGGGGATTCGGCCGCCGAAGGTTGAGACTTTCGTCTCTGGAAATGACTTGTGATGGAGGAGGAGACTTGCATATTTGAATGCAATAATAAAACATTTTAAATTTCTTCAATAAATTATATATTTTTATTAATTTTAAAAATAATTAAAAATATAACAAATTCATAAATCATAATCAATAATCTGTCTTACTAATTTGGAGAAAGGGAACTATTTTATTTAGTAATTTTTTTTTTAAAAAAAAAGGGAAGGGTGGTACTTATTTCCTCTTTATTTTCTTTTACAGTTGAAATTAATTAAAACGGTGATTAATTTACTCTTTTCATTCATCCAGCTGAATTTCCAACAAGGCAATTCAAGTGAATTTTTTTTCTATGGACATTCACAGTACAGAAATTGCTAGGAAAGTTTACGGCCATGGTGACAATTTGATTTGATAGCATATTACTATAATTAATATAAAATTGAAAGATTGAGTATATAACTTATAAAAAATTAAGACAATTCATATAACTTCAAATTTTATTTGAAGGTAATTACGCTTATAAAATGATCATTTTATGAAAAAAATTAATATTAAATTAATGAAAACTAATTTCTAAAATATATGAATATATTTTTTTATAAATTGAAATTATAAAAATTATATTGAACATTAATGAATAATATCATTATTGATTAAAAAGAACATTTTATTTTATTATTTATAAAAATGTGTTAATATGTTTAAATATATTAAAATTTGTAAATTAGTTACAAAATAAGCATATAAATATTATAGATTTAATTTCTAAAATCTGCTAGAGTGTTTGTTTTTTAATTGAGAAGTTATGGGAACATCAACTGCCAATGTTGTTGAGATTCTTGCCTTGCTCATTCTACTTCAAAGCGTTTCCTCCTTCTGCAATGGAGATAATTTCAATGGAAGCTGTATCAAGACTGAAAGAGAAGCTCTTGTCAAGTTCAAGTCAAGCCTCCTCAACAATTCAAACTCGTTGCCTTCATGGGTGGGAGATGACTGCTGCAGATGGCACGGAGTCACTTGCGATGACATAACCGGTCATGTAGTTAACCTCGTTCTTTCTTGGACGTCCATCAGGGGAAACATTTCCCTTCATCTTGGAAATCTTTCAAACTTGCAGTATCTTGATCTCAGTTGGAATTATGATCTCAGTGCGAATCCTTCATTGGCAATCCACAGTCTCCATTTTCCATCTTCTTTGAAATACTTGTACTTGTGGTACGTGGTCCTGGACAAGTGTGACAATTGGTTGCAGTCAATAAACATGCTTCCTTCTTTACTAGAATTAGAATTGTGGAATTGTGAGCTTTCCATCATTGGTGATGTTTCACATGTCAATTTTACATCTCTTGAGGTTCTCGACCTTGGATGGAACAACTTCCATTCCACAATCCCATGCTGGTTATATAATATTACCAAACTTCAAAATCTTTCTCTGTCTTATAGTGCTTTCCGAGGGTCTCTTTCCACTGATATCAGTAATCTTAATTCTCTTGCTTCCCTTGATGCGGATTTTAATTCTTTGGAAGGCAACATACCCAACACGTTGAACAGGCTATAATTGGGTTACAACAAGTTCAGCGGTGAGATTTCCGGAACTTTTGGCAACTCATCCGGTTGCATCAAGAATAGTTTAGAGAATCTGTATCTTTTAAACAATTCCTTTTCTGGTAGTATTCCAGATAATTTGGGCAAATTTAAACGCCTGAAAGTTATTTCTCTTTCTAAAAACTCTTTCTGGGGTTCAATTCCTGTATCCATCGGACAGCTTTACAACCTTGAAACACTAGATTTCAGTAAGAATTCATTGCATGGGAAAGTTTCTGAACTTCACTTGTTAAACCTGAGAAGCTTGATTAATTTGAATACGGGTGGGAATTCTTTAGCTTTTGATATTGATCCCGAATGGATACCTCCTTTTCAACTTGACTGGATTGATTTATCATCTTGTGAAGTAGGGCCTTCGTTTCCACAGTGGCTCAAAACACAAAAAGGCATTAGATTTTTAGAAATGTCTAATGCAGGCATCTCAGATAACATCCCTGACTGGTTTGAAAATATTTCTTCCAATATAGTAGGATTGGTTTTATCTTATAATCAGTTGTTTGGGACCTTGCCAACTTTCAGAAAACTGAACACAACTTATGCTAACGAATATAGGATCATATTGTTGAAATCTAACCAGTTTGATGGTTTTTTAAGCTGTTCTCATTTTGATGCAACCATATTGGATATCTCCAACAACTTGCTCCACGGCCAGATTCCCCAGAATCTCAGTGAAATGATGCCACGTCTGCGACTCTTATCCCTCTCCAACAACTACTTGAATGGTACCGTTCCAGCTACTTTATGCAGGATTGAATCTTTACAAATTCTTGATCTTTCGAATAATCATCTATCAGGAAGAATACCTTCATGTTGGGGAAATTTGCCAAGTTTAACTGTGATTGATTTTTCAAGTAATATGCTGAGTGGTGAGGTTCCAATGTCCTTGGGTTCTCAAGAGTCGCTTGTTTCCCTGCATCTGCAAAACAATACTCTGCAAGGAAACATCCCAATGTCATTAAGGAATCTAGAATCCTTGGAGACTCTTGATCTTAGCATGAATGCTTTTGATGGTTTTATTCCTTCATGGATAGGTGAGAGCCTATCTTCTCTGAAAGTACTGAGTGTTCACTCCAATAAATTTGAAGGTGAGATTCCTCTGCAGCTTTGCTACCTTGCTTCTCTTCGCATATTGAACTTGGCAAATAATGTGATGACTGGAACAATACCTAATTGTTTTGGCAATTTTACTGCAATTGCTATGCATGAGCAGAAAGAGGATTGGGACTATTACACTAATGCTGAACCCTATGCGGGTCTTGTAAGAGCTAGCTATGGTGAGAATGTGCAGGTTTATGTCAAAGGAATAGAGCTTGAATATACTAGCACACTTCGATTTCTGTATTCCATTGACCTTTCAGGAAATAACTTTGTTGGAGAAATTCCCCAGGAGTTGATAAATCTTTCAGGTCTACAGAACCTGAATCTATCTACAAACAAATTGTTTGGACATATCCCTTGGAACATTGGCAAGTTAAGCTCACTAGAATCACTCGACTTGTCTGAAAATGAACTTGCTGGCTCTATTCCATTCAGCATTTCTGATTTGAATTTTTTAAGTCACTTGAATTTGTCATTCAATCACTTATCTGGACGAATTCCAACGGGAAACCAACTTCAGACTTTGGATGACAAATCCATCTACATTGGCAACGATGGACTTTGTGGACCTCCATTGAATAACTGTTCAGGTGATGCAGATGAATTGCCTAAAGGTCATGAAAAAGGTGGCACTACGAGGAAAGATGACTCTGAAATGGTTTGGTTCTACAGTGGTATGGGAATGGGATTTGCGGCTGGATTTGTTGGAGTTTGTAGCATCTTGTACTTCAACGACTCATGGAGGTGTGCTTGGTTTGGGTTAGTTGACAGAGTCTGCAACAAGCTTTGGGTAACAATTGCAATTAAGGCAAATCAAGTGAAGAGAAAATTTCTCAAAAACAAATTAGAAGGAAATGCATGAGAAGGTTAGTTACTTTCTATTTAATCACTCATAATTCATGGATGCTTTATTAATGTTGTTAGAGATGCAATTTGACAGAAATTTTAATTACATGATCATAATGCTTTCTATGTTAATTGTTGATGATAGTGTTTAATGTAGGATTCAAGGTTGTTTGAGACTGCAGCAGATGTTGAGCTAAATTTAAATAAAACCCCTCCTCCATTCAAGTTTTGAAGCTTGGAAGGCTGGAAGATTTTCTTTAAAGGGGATGTGTTTTTGTGTGATTGTTTCCAGGATTTGATATCTTTGAGCTTTTTCTAAGATAATTCCTATATTAATAACTTTAAATTGCTATAAAATAATAGAAAAAAAAAATCTAAAACACAAAATGGTGTATACTATACAACTCTAAAGGGATTACATAAATATTTCAAAGTCAATAATCTGTGGTGGGCAAGAAAGTAATTTAACCCATGCTATTGCTACACTCCCAAGTCTTGTGATGGAGGAGGAGACTTGCATATTTGAATGCAATAATAAAACATTTTAAATTTCTTCAATAAATTATATATTTTTATTAATTTTAAAAATAATTAAAAAATATAACAAATTCATAAATCATAATCAATAATCTGTCTTATTAATTTGGAGAAAGACTGCCAAATGGAGGGAGGGGACTATTTTATTTAGTAATTTTTCTTTTCTAAAAAAAAAACAAAAAGAGAAGTGTGGTATTTATTTCCTCTTTATTTTCTTTTACAGGTTAGAAATTAATTAAAAGAGTATTTGATTTACTTTTTTCATCCTACTGATAACTTTCCACTGATAGTTAATCAGCTTTTAAAATTTTATAAATATTATAAAAATAACTTATATATACATAAAAAATAAAATTTATTTTATTGATAATCATATTTTAAAATTTTATATATATTATATAATAAATTATTAATTTTATATAATTTTAATTATAAATAATTTATATAATATATATCCTTATTCATCAATTTACATTTAAATAATAAAAATTAGACATATTTTTATCAAATATTTTAAATATTTAATTGTAATTAATAAACTATCAATCGTTCGCTATAACATCAGCTACTAATTATCAACAATCAACCATTAACCATATCAAACGATTCAACTAAGATAAAAGTGTAAAGAAATACAACATAAAATCTTATTAATCTAATTATTAAATTTATAGGCTTAGGAAGCCTAATCAAACCTATGGGCCAAAGCTACACAAAGGGAAGTCTAAAGTGAATATTAAGAAATATTTTTATGAAGATTCAGCTTTATCATGATGGGTTTGCTATGTTTTATTATTTAAACACTTGCTTTATTTTGGCTTTGTTTGAGCTTGTATTCTGACCATATTTTATCTTTTAAGTTTTAGAGTGTTGGGCCATGTATTGGGCTTATGTTTTAATACTTATGAGTTTGATATGTTATTTTAGTGTGTGATTGGGTTTGGCCTTATGTGCGGTTCGGCTAGACCTAAGAAGAGTGTCTTAGAATTTTATTTGTTTTATCTTTATTATATAAGGATAAGAAATACTTGTAAAAGGCAATTTTGAATCTAAAATTTCAGAATTCTTTTTCATGCTTTTGGCGTGTATTGCTTTGAGTGAAAGTGAGGATTTGCTTTCATCAATTACACCAAAAATCTTGGCTAACTTATCAACTATTCATTGTGGCGTTTGTTGGATTCTCATCTAAACCCTTCGATTATTGGTATTTCAGCTTCTCTAAGTGTGGAGTGCCATAGGAGGTGGGTTTATCAAATCTTTGGATTTCATATTTACTTGTGCGTGTGGGTTTGAGGCTTGTGCCATAGAATTCTACATCAGTTTGTATCAGAGCCAAAGTGAGGTAAACTCTTATTTGTCTTAGGTTTTAGGGTTTTAGGATTTTTGAGTTTTCATTTTCTTCCTTGTTGATTTCGGTAAAATTTGTGTGTCCATGGCTGCACCTTCTTGATTATGAATCATCACATAATCTCTTTTGGAAGAAAAATTTGAAATCCATAGAAAAAAAAAAGGAAAGAAAGAGAAAATTTCAAGTATTACTCTTATTTGGCAAAAAAAAAAAATCGTCTTTGCCTTATTTATCTTGATGTAGCCGAAATTGTGATATATATTTCCTATTTTATTTATATTGCCTTACCTACCTCAATTGATGGCTGTAATTTATGGGAATCAATTTTGAATTTTGAGTTGGGTTGAATCCAGATCAGGAGACAAAATAAATTCTGCATATTTCTTAAAGTGCTCATTTAAGACAATTGTATCTAAATTGATTTGATATCAAATCATTTTTTTAAGATCAGAAAATTCATCCATAATGCTGAAGATGAGTGAAATTTAACTTTTTTTAAATTCTATTTATGGGGTTTTGATACTTGCCTTTTTGGGTAGATTTAAATAGATCCATATTTAATTTTCTTTGAAGTTAATTAAATTTAAACTTTTGTCCAGCTTCGTTTTAATTTGAATTTCAAGTTTCTGTTTTTTGGTTTAAAGTTGCTTTTGCTTCCTTGACATTGTTAGAGTATTGTTTGCTTGTGTCTATACTTTAGGTGATAATTTTCAAGTAGCACAACACCTTGTTCGTGTGTTACTTTCCAAATTGTTAGTATCTTCTTTTTAGTTTTTGCGCGGTTCCTTCTTTCTTTAGGTTTTTTTCTTTGTTTCTTTAAATACACATTTTGGTTGGTTAGTTGACCTTAGTTTTTGAAGTGCAATTGAAGAATCAGCAAAAGAGTGGTAAGAGTGCAAACACTTGAGTGCTTTTATTTCTAACACCATATTTGCTAGTTCTCTTTGTTCTTTATTGATTTAAGGCAGGATGAGTTGGTGGTGAGTTTAGAAGGTTTTATAAGACTCTTGAGAGGTTGACTGAAACTATAGAGAGTTTGAATGTCTCACAAGTTTCCACTTCTACAAGAATGCCTCAAAGAACTCTTAATTCCAATAGGCCTCAAATCCGAGATGAAAGTTGATGCGCTAGAGTTTCATCCCTTCACACTATTATAGGGATTTGAACAACAGGTTGGCAAGACTAGTTCAAGGAGGGAAGATGGAGAAAAAAAAAGGAGAAAGAAGAGTCTAAAGTTCCAATCTCAACTACCATAGAGATTGAAATTGAAGAGGAAGTTGTAATGCATGAGGTTAATGAAGTTGTTGTTGAAAATTCCATCAATGAGCTTATAGAAGAGGTTGTGAATGATGGTGGACATGGGAAATATGTGATTGATGAGGTGGAGGAGGCAAATGAGGCTGTTTTGAAAGTTGTAGAGGACAATGGGTCACATCCACAGAATCTGTATATGACTAAAGTTTTTATGCCTAGTTCATGTGTTCTTAATGTGTAGGTTTTTGATGAAAACATCCATGACGAAAATTATAAGTTATTTCTACATATTCAAGAGGAGGTCTTTAAAGATGCATTGGTTCCTAAAGCTTTCCTTCCTGACGTAAACATCAGCAAGATTCGATGACGAATCTTTTTTAAAAAGGAGGGAATGATATGGATCCAATAAGGCAAATTTCTAATAATAGTGTGAAGCAAACTTATATCATTCAAATGGATCTAAAAGGAGTTCAAAATCATATTCATATGATCCATATACATTTGAGGCGTGTTTCAACTCATATGGGGCAGATTTGGTGCAACACTTGCAATCATAGGCTTAGGGAGTCTGATCAAACTTATGGGTCAAAGCTATACAAAGGGAAGATTAAAGTGAAGATCGAGAAAGACTTTTGTGAAAATTTAGTTTTATCATGATGGGCTTGCTATGTTTTATTATTTAAACACTTGCTTTATTTTGATTTTGTTTGGTCTTGTATTCTGGCCATATTTTATCTTTTAAGTTTTAGAGTGTTGGGCCATGTCTTGGACTTATATTTTAATACTTATGAGTTTGATATATTATTTTAGTGTATGATTGGACTTGGGTCTTATGTGCGGTTCGGCTAGGCCTAAGAAGAGTGTCTTAGGGTTTTATTTGTTTTCTCTTTACTGTATAAAGATAAGAAATACTTGTAAGAGGCAACTTTAAATCTAAACTTTTAGAATTTTTTTTCATGCTTTTAGCGTGTATTGCTTTGAGTGAGAGTGAGGATTTGCTTTTATTAGTGGCACCAAGAATCTTGGCTAATTTATCAACTATTCGTTGTAGCGTTTGTCAGATTCTCATCTAAATATTTCAGCTTCTCTAAGTGTGGGGTGCTATAGGAGGTGAGTTTATCAAATTTTTAAATTTCATATCTACTTGTGCGTGTGGATTTGAGACTTGTGTCATAAGGTTCTACGTCATTTTTATTAAAATCCTTGTGCCTATGTGCGATATTTGGATTGTTTATGTCATTATACTTATTTAATACTGATATCCGCTTGATGCATATATATATTATTCGCTTTAACAACATTCTCGCCCTTTGGCTAACCGACATATTTCGTTGTGCAGATCAATGTGTAGATATATCGGCTGACTTGCCTTGATAGTGTTCAAGTCAAATGTTTCACAGTCCCGAATGAGTATCAAAGTCTTGTACCGTGACATTATTTTAGAATTCATATAAATTCAAAATTCTTAGTTCTACTTATTTTATCAATGAAGGCCTTAATTTAATTTGTTATAAAAAATTAATACATATTAAATAAATAAATAATATATAAAATTAGAAGAAAGAAAAATCAAAGGTAAAAATTTATTTCATAATATAATTCTATTATAATTTTGAAAGTAATATTAATATATTTTAAAATATTAAATATAAAATAAATCTAAGACAATTAACGTATTTTTTATATATAAATTTTAAAATTATTATTCAATTCATAATTAAAAGTATTATGCGAATAACAAATATAACCTCTAGATTTTTATTAAAATTGTAGTAGATTATAGGCAATATTCTGTTAAAATTTTTTAAAAAAAATAGATCAAATTAAATTAATTTGAAATTTTAGTTTAATTTTTAGTTATTTCGATTCAGTTTTTAATTTTAAAAATTTCAGTTATTTTGATTCGGTTCGGTTTGATTTTAATTAAAAAAATTAAATTGAGCCAATTAGTGATAATATTAATTATATTATTTTTAATAACATAGCAAAATTAAACCATAATTAAAGTTAAAATATTTTAATTAAATTTTAAAATAGTAAAAATAAGATGTAAAAAATAAAAAGTATATTAAAAATTCAATCGATCAAATTAAATCAAATCAAATTGAATAAGATAAATTATATTCAATTTGTTTTCTATTCAAAATTCAGATTTTCATAAATTTTAAAATTTTAATTATAAATTTTTTCGGTTCGATTTAATTTTGAATCAAATGAATCGAATAATCATCCTAAATAGATTAAGGTGAAAATAATGAATATTAACATAAATGTACACATTATATATTAAATACCAATTAATTAAAAGTTGTAACTCAATATATTAATTTTAGATTATATGACATTATAATACCCTCTCATCTCATCGATTAAAAGATAGATCATTGTTAATTAAATAATTTTTATATTCTTTATTACTATAATTTTTTAATATCATTGAGAAATGTAATTATAAAATTAATTTACAATTACAATTAAGTTAAAATTAATTTACAATTACAATTAAGTTAAAGTTATATTATTATTTGATAAAATCAATAAATTTTGAAACTATATATAGAAAATATCAAATGATAATTGATTATGGCTAACAATTGATTGGGTATACTGATTCAATTAAACTTATTAGAATAATTTGGGTAATATATAATCTGGTTTGGAATAAATTTAGATTTGAAAATTAATAATTCTGGCTAGCTTTTAATTGTTATATATCTTTTAAAAAAAATAGAGTTTAATTTTTTTAAATAAAAATTATTAATTAAAAATATATTTTTTCGGATATTAAAAATATTGTTTGAGTTTGGTTTAAATACGATAAGTCATGGGTAATCTAACACTTGTCATCCATACTATTAACTTTGATCATAACTTACAAGTATCAGATTATGAAATCATTAATGCTTATTTATCTTACAAATATTAAATATACTAATAATTCAATTTATATATTAATTATTGATATAATTAAATTTATATATTTACAGAAAATATATTAGTTATAAATTACACTTTAACAAAAAGACTTTAGAGCAAAGCTTTATTTTTTCCTATTTTCATAAATTTGTAATTTTTTATTTAATTAAAGGTCAATTATTCTTATTTTGTTAACAGTAACTATTTAGTTTCTATATAAATTATTCAATTAAATATTTACATATTTTATAAAATTAAACTTTTTAATTTTTCAATAAAACAAAATGTTAACAACAAACTAAAAATTTTAATTATAACAATTAAATACTAAAATTAATAGCTATTACAATATAACATACTTTTAAAAATTAAAAGTAATAGTATATATATATTAAAATAACAAATATATACCACTAGTAAAAAATGTGGAAGGCAGGATAAATAAAAATTAGTTATCTTAATTTAAATAAAAAATTTTTACAGAAAAAAATAGAATTTTTCTCGATATATAGACTATTTCAGTATTCGTTCATGGAGTAATACGGTACAATTTCAGATAACTTTTAAACCGTAAAAATATATATATTATTTATCTAAATATGTGATTATGTTCAAATTATGTGATAAAAGATAATATTTAGTCTTTTTTTTTAATCTAAAAATTCTTCCATTTTCTAACACATAAAATATGAAAACCCCACATGAAAAAAAAATAAAAACTCAAACTATTACAAGAAAAAGGGATTTACATATGAAAATATCCGTTTATAAAATAAGAAAATATGTTCGTAAATATCTTATAAACGGATTAAATCCGTTTAGATAAACCTGGTTTATAATTCTATTATAAATGAATTTTAGTGTTTTATTTTATTACAAATAAATTCTTAAAAAAATTATTTATTTATAATACAAATAGATTTATAAATTTATTTGTAATTTTTAATAATTACAATTAGTGATTTATGGACGAAAAATAGAATTTTCATTTATAATATATTATTTTGTAATTTATTTATAATCTATGTATAAATTTATCTGTGTATAATTTACTTATATTACTGTCAGATTTTTCCTTTGTAAAATATTTATAATCTATATGTAAAATATTTGTATTATAAATGGATTTTCCGATTGTAAATCCATTTATGATCAGTTGTATTACAAACAAACTTCCATTTGTAATTCCCTTATTTCCAAATGATCAATTCATAATTTACTAAACCACCTACTAAATACACAATCAATTGTCTATTACTTGTGCTGCAAGTTTTGGATCAAATGAACCACAGCAATAATCTGCTTTGCTGTGGATCTGCAAAATATAAAAATATTTATAAGGTATTAACATACACGATGCACTTGATTAATATAAATTGGCTTTAAATATAATTACAAATTACTAAGATAGTAAAATGCTTAATTATATCTAAAAACAATATAAATGAATTTCATATCCAAAATGATTTCTAACTTTATGTGAACTTCATTTAGGCATCATCTTTAAATATAAATAGACATCAAGCAAATTATTTTATATTCTCTCATTCTTATCAAGATAGTAATTTATTTATTACATTTTTAATATTTTCTTTATTTATTATGTATTGAAAAGGTAAAATTTATTATCATTAATAATAGACAATATAATATTTATTGCTTTAATTATGCTAATTATATCTTCTTAAATCATAAGGTAACTATAAGATTATCTTTAGGAAAAATTACTTTTTTGTCCAAAAAATATAGCGTAATTAACGGATTCGTCTCTCTATTTTTAAAATCCAACACTTTCGTCCCTTAGATTTAATTCTATTAAAATTAGAGATCACTCTGTTAAAAATACCGTTTGATGATCTGAGATCCAGAAAATAGGGTTTTACAGAGGTTCTATAAGCTTGGAGAAAAACTTAAAATTTAGGGGTGAGTATTTCCCCCTTTTATCTGTTTTTTTTGTTTGCTAGTGACGTATAACAAATTATCTGTCATTGGACCACCTGTCCCTGCCAGACTGATACGGGCGTACAAGGATATCAGATTCCTGACTCATGTGTAACAGCCTCTGATTCTCCCCGGGTGCATACATGGATGGTCCCACAAGGCGAATGGGTTGAACTCCTTCTTGATGCCGTGCTGCACCGGAAGATAAGGTTAGAACTGAGCCCAGAAAGGATCTGCTTGATGGGCCGTGGGGCTGGCCCAGCCTGATTGAAGAAATTGACAGGAGCCCGGCACTGGGGGCTGAGGGGACCGGACCTGATACAAATAAGAGGCTTGAGAGTCTCTGGATAATGGGCTGGTATCATGGGCCTGGCCCCATACCGGGGTGAAGAAGCCCAGTGGTCATCAATTGTCCCTTTACCTTCTCGGCAGTTATTGCCCCAACTGTCGAGGGAGTAAATACCAAGAATCATTATGGTCGCGCCTGTTTGAATACAGCTTGCCTCATAACACCCTTTCATCTTATTGTCATTTGGAGTTTTGAATCCTCTCTGTCTTTTTCCATTTCAGGCTTTCCTCTATTCTTCGTGCGCACTGCCATCTTCACTTTCTTGCCTTTATCTTCCAGGTACGCTTTCTTTCATTTCTCATGAATAGCCTTTAAGGATCCTGATGCCATTAGCCTAGAGTCTAATGTCACCCTGTCTCACATTAAAACTTCAGTCTCTGGTTATATATTAATATCACCTCCTTTTCACCCTCAGGCACCTTATCGAGACGAATGGGTCTTTCTTTCTGATCCTCCTCCCTCTGGTTTAATCGATCCCCAGAAAGACGTAAGTTTAGTTTTCTTTGTTAGATAGAAGATGTATGGTTTATCCTTTCCTTATCTCCTTCCTTTAACGGGGTTTTCCAGTACTTCGAGATTACTCCTCAAACGCTGGCCTCTGATTTCTCTCTCTTCATATCTTCTTTCGAATCTGTCTGTCTAAGCGGGAGTTTTACATCCACAGGGCATCCGTTCGATACCTTCTTCAAGTTGACCAAGGCGAGCCAAAAAATTTTATTACTCTATCTCTTATGGAGGTCTGTTTTAATCTTGCCTTTGTGATTTTTGCAGAGAATCGTGCAGACTTGCCCCGATTTTTGCAGCTTTTGAGATGAAGATGAATCGGATTAAGCCTACTAAAATTCTTACGCCACCCATAGGGAGCTTGAACGTTGCCCCGGACGCCCTCCTAATAGGGCGATCGGCAGAAGGGATTGCCCAACGAGTGGCCGAAGTCATATCGTCCAGGTCGTCAGGCCGGCCTCCTCCCCTTGCTCTTGTCCGAGCTCCAAAGTCGAGCTCTCGAGGTGCTGAATCTTCGAGGCCACCAAGCAGCGGCAGGTCGATCGCAGCTGCTCAAGCTGTTCAAGCTCTCAGGTCCTCTTGGACTTCAAGGCCGAGCGAGGACTCCGGATTGATGGGGACGAAGCCTGCCTCGCCTTTTAGCTATGCTTCTGGGGAGAGGCTCGAGGCCTCCATAGCTGAGATGGGGGTCCTTGCCGAGGTCAGCCCAACTACCGAGGAGAGGGAACTCAGTTTTGTAGATGATGGGGGTGTAACGGAGAAAGTCGGGGACAAGCGTCCCGCTCCCACCGAAGTGCCTGTCCTGGTTCGCGTTCCGAAGAAGTCTTGGGCTTCTAGGAGATCGGCTCCTGCCTTTCTTCCTCTCGGGAAGAAGGAGGAGGTTCCCGTGGTGCCCCTGATGTCTGCTCCTGACTCAAACTCATGGAATAACATGATTTCTGAAATTTGTTGTGGAATACAAGATGCAGTCCACACATGTAACATAAGGCAGCTCATGGTGGGTTCGTGTCAGGATTTCCTTGCTGGAAATGGCGAAGATGATCAACTTGCCGTCGATTTTGATATAGAGCGCTTGTGCTATGAGAAACAGAGATTTGCTGCACTCAATCGAGCTTCTGTTGATGCTTTCAAACATGTGTTTCGTGATATTTAAAGTTTAGCTTACAAATATGCAAGTAAGGACAATGCATTGATGACTATTTGTAAATCAGGAAGCAAGGGTAATCTGCTAAAATTAGTCCAACATAATATGTGTGTAGGTTTACAACATTCACTTGTTCCATTGCCCTTCAGAACGCCTCGCCAACTTTCTTGTGTTGTTCATTTCTCCTATAATAACGAGACAGAATTCAGCTGGATTGCGAGGAGCGTCTAAGAGAGTATAAGGAGTCCTCCGAGTTGAAAAAGGGGAGATCCAGCAGGCCCGCAAAGCTCGTCTTCTGAACTATAAGGATTCTCCTGGGTTGACAGCTAAGATAATAGTGTAGGTAATAGTGATGTAAACATAGATGATAATGTATCTAGGCATGTAAGTCCTTTAAGGACAACTTTTCCTTCAGTGGAGTAGGTACTTGTAACAGGCTGCAATGTACTTTTCTTTTAATGAAATTTTATTTTTATTTGCTTGAACTACTTGTTTTTCATTCATACATGAACTTATCTCTGCTTATAAAAAATGAAACACTTAAACTATGTGCTTCGTAATTTTTCTAAGGAATTCACTACACTGTTTTTCCTTTTTGCCTTCAAGCCCATCAGCATTAAAATTCTATTAATTGACTGAACTTGTGGCTTATAAATTTATCTATTTTACTAAGGCATTCTTATCCGTAAGCTTTTTCCCGGCTGGACTAGCCGTACCCGTGAGCTCTGTTCTTAATAGTGGGTTAAACTCTCAACCTACAAGTTTTTATGATTCTTGTAAGGTCATTGTAATAGCCCGGAAATCCGAACCGCTACCGGCGCTAGGATCCAGATCGGCATAAGGCCGCCGGGAACCGTATCAAGCCTGACATAACCTGTAATCCTGTTTAATCCCATACATGATCAACAATGCTCATAAACCTGTAATCATTCTCATATAGCAACCAAGCTCAACCTGTACATAAACATAAACATAACATAAACCTCCACTGGAGCCCTCATCAAATGCTCCAATGGGGTATCTCATCATACATAAGCTTGGTTGAAACATAACCTCATATCTCATATCATAGAGACCATGTACATACAAGTGGGATTAACAATCTGTATTGGTCAAGCACAACTCTATCCTCAATATTCAAATTACATAACATAACTTAAAACACTTTTACATTTCATCATAATACAATTGTCATGTCCACAATCTAACTATTACATAAACATAACTTCCATACACTGGCTAACCTCCTGATCTACCCTGTACCTGCACATCTGGGGTTAGGGGAGAGGGGTGAGCTATAAAGCCCAGTGAGCAGAATAGAAAAAAAAACATATATTAAAATATTTCATGCTTCCATGAAATGCAACACATCACAAACATATCACATAACGATGGTATTATCACCTATAGTCCTCAACATAGTCCAATCGTGCCAGGGGCGTAGAATGGGCCTCACTGGTCTTTCTCTTAACATAGTCCAGGGGCGTAGAATGGGTCTCACTGGCAATCCATACCGTATCATCATCATATCATACCATAGGGGGACTAGAGGATCATTCAATAGCCAATCCGCATCCACATCATATTATGCAATGCAACATATTCGTGAATACTAATGCAAACAACCTAAAATATCACATGGCATATATGATGCATGAACATGCTCAAAATGTTATATTTCATTTATTTAAAAACTTAAGGTTCATTCCACTCACCTCTGGCTGAAGCTCTACAGACTCTGAAGCAGCTGTCTCACTGCTGAGGTCCTCGGTTCCTCGGGTCCGAGCCTACACAGGTGGACTCCAATGAGGGACCAAACATACATAAACATAACTCTAATAAACTCCCCAAAAACCCCCTAAAACATCAGGAAAACATCACATAAAAATATGCATGAAATGGCTGAACAGGGCACTTTCGGCGGCACCTTCGGCGGCCGAAAGTCCTGGACAGATCCGAAAGTTAGGCACTTTCGGCGGCACCTTCGGCGGCCGAAAGTCCCAGACAGAGACGAAAGTCTCTTTTCAGGGGCAACTTCGGCAGCCGAATGCTGCCTCCACAAAGGGGGTTCGGCGGCCGAAACTCCCTTCGGCTGCCGAACCTGGTTTCTGCCAAAGGGCAGAAACTTGGCTCAAACGAGCCTCTTGCCTCTCAAATCCTCAAATCATGCATAATCTTGCTCTACAACATGCATATTTCACATACATTACACCTAGGGGTCTCAAACTAGCATATACCCCAACTACAACACTTCAAACACACAAAAATCAACATACATTGTTCATCAAAACATCAAAACCCATAAACTCAACAACAAGCCTAACATGCATTTCTACCCAAGGAACTCATAAAAACTTGCTTAAAACATTCAAGGAGCTTAAGATCGGCTCTTACCTCTTGAAGATCGAGAGAGAGACGACCTAAACTTGGAGATCCAAGAAAATGAACTCCTGAGTTCCCAAAGCTCCAAAATTTGGTTTAAATGCTCAAAACTTGCAATGTGAGTTTAAAACTCAAGAAAAATGGTGGGGATTTGGAGGAAGATCACAAGATTTGCAAAGGGGAGGTTGGAAGCTTGCTGTGGCCGAAAATGGGAGAAAGCTCGCCCATTTTCGGCTAAGTACCCCATTTATAGTGGCTGGCCAGGCCACGTTCGGGGGCCGAACATGCCTCCGCATCCATGCAATGTTCGGCGGCCGAACCTGGACTTCCCTCACCTATGCTTTCGGGGGCCTAACGTGCCTCCAAAACGCATGCATGTTCGGCGGCCGAACTTGACTTTCGGCTGCCGAACCTGGGTTTTCCTCCAATGCTATTTTCATGTAAAAACTCATTTAATTTCCTACTTAAAACCATTAAAAACATGAAAACATTTCATAACAACATACTTTTACCCTTCTAGAGGTTTCCGACATCCGAGATTCCACCGGACGGTAGGAATTCTGATACCGGAGTCTAGCCGGGTATTACATTCTCCCCCCCTTAAGAACATTCGTCCCCGAATGTTCCTCAACTAGTACATGCATAGCAAAACAACATAACATACATATAAAACACATAGGAACTAACCTTAAAAGAGGTGGGGATATTGCTGGAGCATGGACTCCCGTGTCTCCCAGGTACATTCTTCTATATTGTGGTGGTTCCAAAGGACTTTCACCATTGGGATTTCCTTGTTCCTCAACTTTCTGATCTGAGTGTCAAGAATCCGCACTGGCTGCTCTACATAGGTGAGATCCTCTTGGATCTCTACATCAGGCTCACTAAGAACCTTGCTCGGATCTGACACGTACTTTCTTAACATGGAAACATGGAAAACCGGATGGATTCTTTCCATAGATGCAGGCAAGTCCAGCTTGTACGATACACTCCCAATCTTTTGCAAGATTTCAAAGGGTCCGATGTACCGTGGAGCTAGCTTACCCTTTTTACCAAACCGAACCACCCCTTTCATTGGAGACACCTTGAGCAATACTAGATCCCCCTCCTAAAAGTCTACCTGTTTCCTGTGGAGGTCTGCATAACTCTTCTGCCTGCTTGTAGCAGTTTTGATTCTCTCTCTGATGATGGGTACCACCCTGCTGGTGATCTCTACTAACTCAGGCCCTACCAAGGCCTTCTCTCCTACTTCCTCCCAACAGACGGGTGATCTGCACTTCCTCCCATACAAAGCTTCATATGGAGCCATCCCGATGCTAGCATGATGGCTGTTATTGTAGGAAAACTCCACCAAAGGTAGATGCTGCCTCCAAGAACCGCCAAAATCCAGCACACACATTCTGAGCATATCTTCTATTGTCTGAATGGTCCTTTCTGACTGTCCATCAGTCTGGGGATGGAAGGCAGTACTGAAATCCAACCTGGTACCCATAGCACTCTGCAGACTCCGCCAAAACCTGGAGGTGAACTGGGGCCCTCTATCTGACACTATAGATACTGGGACCCCATGCAGTCTGACAATCTCATCAACATACACCTGCGCTAACTTATCCACAGAGTAGTTGCTCCTAACTGGAATGAAGTGAGCAGATTTAGTTAGTCTGTCCACAATCACCCATATGGAGTCTAATCTGTTGGACGCCGCCGGTAGCCCCACTACGAAATCCATAGCTATATTTTCCCATTTCCACTCTGGAATAGGTAGCGGGTTAAGCATTCCAGCCGGCTTCTGATGTTCCAGCTTCACCCTCTGACATACCTCGCAGGCTGACACAAACTGCGCCACTTCCCTCTTCACAGCTGGCCACCAATATACTCTTTTCAGATCCTGATACATTTTGGTGGCTCCAGGGTGAACGCTGTATCTTGCATTATGAGCCTCTCTCATAATGTCTCCTTTTAGCCCTATGTCATCTGGTACACACAATCGACTCCCATAGCGGAGGATCCCCTTACTGTCAAATCTGAACTCACTATCTTTGCCTGACTGAACAGTCCTGGCAATCTTCACTAACTTTGGGTCCTCATGCTGTTTCTGAGCCACCTGCTCCAGAAACACGGGTGTCACTTTCATTTGAGCAACTAAGGCGCCTGTACCAGACAATTCCAACTGTAAGCCTTCCTCAATGAGCTTGTATAACTCCTTCACCACTGGTCTCCTCTCTGCTGTGATGTGGGATAGACTGCCTAGTGATTTCCGGCTTAGGTCGTCCGCCACAACATTCGCCTTACCCGGATGATACTGAATTTTGCAATCGTAGTCATTGAGCAGTTCCACCCACCTCCTCTGTCTCAAATTCAGTTCTCTCTGGCTCAAGATGTGCTGCAGGCTCTTATGATCTGTAAAGATCTCATATTTCACCCCATAGAGGTAGTGCCTCCACATCTTGAGTGCAAAGATGACTGCTGCCATCTCAAGATCGTGTGTGGGGTAATTCAACTCATGCCTCTTCAGTTGTCTAGAGGCGTAAGCGATCACCCTGCCATTCTGCATCAACACACAACCCAAGCCTACTCTGGATGCATCACAGAACACTGTGAAGTCATCATTACTAGTCGGCAGAGCTAACACTGGTGCTGAAGTTAACCTCTTCTTGAGCTCCTCAAAACTTTCTTCACACTGATCGGTCCATACGAACCTCTGGTTCTTTCTGGTCAATCTGGTTAGAGGAGCTGCAATCTTTGAGAAGTCTTGAACGAACCTCCTGTAATAACCAGCCAAACCCAAGAAACTTCTGATCTCTATCACTGAGGTGGGTCTAGGCCAGTTAGTCACAGCCTCTATCTTCTTGGGGTCTACTTCAATTCCGTTCTCTGACACTACATGCCCCAAGAACGAGATGCTCCTCAACCAGAACTCACACTTGGAGAACTTGGCATACAAGCCATGTTCCCTCAAGGTCTGCAGAACTATCCTCAGATGATGGGCATGCTCCTCTGCATTCCTGGAATACACTAAGATATCATCTATGAAGACAATAACAAAGTGATCCAGGTACTGTCTAAACACTCTGTTCATGAGGTCCATGAATGCTGCGGGGGCGTTAGTCAGCCCGAACGGCATCACAAGGAACTCATAGTGCCCATATCTGGTCCTGAAAGCTGTCTTTGGTACATCCTCTTCTCTGATCCTCAGCTGATGATACCCAGATCTCAGATCTATTTTGGAGAAACAACCCGCTCCTGCTAGCTGGTCGAATAGATCGTCGATCCTTGGCAATGGGTACTTATTCTTGGTAGTGACTTTGTTCAACTGCCTGTAGTGGATACAAAGTCTAAGGGATCCATCCTTCTTTCTTACAAACAGCACTGGAGCACCCCAGGGGGAGGTACTCGGTCGGATGATGCCCTTGTCTACCAACTCTTGCAACTGTTCTTTCAATTCCTTTAACTCGGCTGGGGCCATCCTGTAGGGAGGGATAGAGATCGGTCTGGTTCCAGGCATCAATTCAATCTCGAACTCTATCTCCCTAACAGGTGGTAAACCTGGCAACTCGTCTGGGAACACATCTAAAAACTCATTGACCACTGGCACTGCGACGGGCTCTCTAATCTGACTGTCTAGCTCTCTCACATGAGCCAAATACGCCTGACATCCCCTCCTAAGCAACCTACGAGCCTGAAGAGATGAGATCAAACCTCTAGGTGTACCCCTCCTGTCTCCTCTGAAGATGACCTCTGATCCATCCTGACCTCTGAACCTGACTACCTTGTCCCTGCAGTCCAAGGTAGCGCCATGGGTAGATAACCAGTCCATCCCTAGAATGACGTCAAAATCTATCAACTCTAGAACCACAAGGTCGGCGGACATGCATCTCCCCTCAACAAAAACTGGACTACACGGACAGACTGACTCTGCCACTGATGGATCACACTTGGGTCCACTGACCCAGAGAGGACACTCTAACCCAGAGACCATTAATCCCAACCTCTCTACGGCCCTCGGAGCAATAAAAGAATGAGATGCACCAGGGTCCATTAATGCATACACATCATAACACCCAATGACTAAGTTACCTGCCACCACGGTGTTAGATGCATCTGCCTCCTGCTGTGTCATGGTGAAGATCCTTGCTGGAGCTGATGGACCCTCACCTCTGAACCCTGCTGAAGAAGAGGCTGACCCTCTCCCTCTGCCTCTGCCACTGGCCTGTGTCATGGCTGGAGCTACTGGCTGTGCCACACTACCAGAAGCTGTCTGCTGAGACTGTGTCACAAAAGCTGCTCTAGGACACTCTCGTGCCATGTGTCCCTCCTGCCCACATCTGAAGCAGGCTGACGTCCCAACCAGACATACTCCTCTGTGCGGTCTCCCACATTTCTTACATACTGTATGATCTGCACCTGAGCTCGAGCCACTTCCTAATCCCAGACCTGACTTGATCTTGTTCCAGAACTTGTTCTTCTTAAACTTCTTGGTGGTACTGCCCCACCTCTTACTACCTGAGCTTAAGGAAGAAGGATCCACTTTTCCCTTACCTAGGGTTTTGGAACCAGAAGGCTGTGCTGCTGACTGTTTGACTTTTCCCTCGATGATAGCACTAGCCTCCATCCTCCTAGCCATGTCTACTATGGCATGAAAACTCTCTCTATCTGCTGACTGTATCAAGGAGGAATACCTAGAATGGAGCTTCATGATATACCTCCTTGACTTCTTCTGGTCTGTGTCAAGGTCCTGCCCAGCAAATGGCAGCAACTCCATAAACCTGTCAGTATATTCGTCTACACTCATGTCATCAGTTTGCCTCAACTGCTCGAATTCTATCATCTTCAATTCCCTTGAAATATCAGGGAAAGCCCACCCTGCAAACTCATTAGCAAACTCCTCCCATGATAGACTATCCACCCTCGGTTTCACATAGCTCTTGAACCACTCACGGGCCTTCTTGCATTTTAGTGTGAACCCAGCCATCTGAATGGCTCTACTGTCGTCCGCCCCTATCTCATCTGTTATCGCCTTGACCCTCTCAAGGTACACAAACGGGTCATCACCGGTTTCAAACTGGGGAGCACCCAACTTTATATAATCAGTCATTCTGACCTTGCTCCCTCCAGATGAGCTAGGTTGAGGTATTTGGGTTTTTGGGACAGTAGGTGCTGCTGGTGGTGGAGGAGGTGCAGCATCCCCTGAGATAGGGTTTGCTGGATTTGGGTGATAGGGTGGGGGTGGATACATAGGGTACTGTGGGTATGGTGGGTAATATGGTGGGTATGGCATCTGTGTGGGGTAAGGGCTAAAACTAGGGTAATCCGATGTACCTCCCATCGAATACCCGGGATTCTGTGAGAAAGGTGGGTAATGAGGTGGCTGAACAAAACCCGAGGCCTGAGTGCCTCCTTGGGACTCTCCCATACCTTCCTCTGACATACTCATCCCCAAACTGCCATCCCTCCTCTGGTCCACATCCATGTCATCTCCCACATCTTCTGACATTCCTCCCTGAACTGTTCCTCGTACTGACCTGCTTCTACCCAGATCCAGAGACCTTCTAGGGTCTCTCACTGCTCTTTCTCTGTTAGACCTGGTAGACATTGCCCTAGGCAATGCTGGAGGACGGGCGCTCATGCCCTCATCCTCAGGTGGTACTCCAGTCAATCTTGCAGATCGACGAGTTCCTCTCATCCTGCTTTCTGAAAAACCACACATATCACAAACATCAGCATCATATGGTTCATGTGGGCACACATGAACCATCATCACATACATTGCATACATAACATATCATTTATGCACATGCATATAATCATGGCATATCACATCATCATGTAAGACAGGACTCCACATCCTATCCTAGTGGACATGACCTTTCCTATTGTGCTTGACCCGCTATAACA
The DNA here is from genome assembly GCF_001659605.2 of Manihot esculenta. NCBI lineage: Eukaryota > Viridiplantae > Streptophyta > Magnoliopsida > Malpighiales > Euphorbiaceae > Manihot > Manihot esculenta. The sequence goes on along the minus strand of NC_035161.2, from coordinate 8,092,110 downwards.
TCTATGAGCCCGACACTCTAGGTCCGACCATATTAACCTAGGGCTCTGATACCATTCTGTAACAGCCCAGAAATCCGAACCGCTACCGGCGCTAGGATCCAGATCGGCATAAGGCCGCCGGGAACCGTAGCAAGCCTGACATAACCTGTAATCCTGTTTAATCCCATACATGATCAACAATGCTCATAAACCTGTAATCATTCTCATATAGCAACCAAGCTCAACCTGTACATAAACATAAACATAACATAAACCTCCACTGGAGCCCTCATCAAATGCTCCAATGGGGTATCTCATCATACATAAGCTTGGTTGAAACATAACCTCATATCTCATATCATAGAGACCATGTACATACAAGTGGGATTAACAATCTGTATTGGTCAAGCACAACTTTATCCTCAATATTCAAATTACATAACATAACTTAAAACACTTTTACATTTCATCATAATACAATTGTCATGTCCACAATCTAACTATTACATAAACATAACTTCCATACTCTGGCTAACCTCCTGATCTACCCTGTACCTGCACATCTGGGGTTAGGGGAGAGGGGTGAGCTATAAAGCCCAGTGAGCAGAATAGAAAAAAAAACATATATTAAAATATTTCATGCTTCCATGAAATGCAACACATCACAAACATATCACATAAGGATGGTATTGTCACCTATACTCCTCAACATAGTCCAATCGTGCCAGGGGCGTAGAATGGGCCTCACTGGTCTTTCTCTTACATTCATAACATAACATAACATTCCAATATGCCAGGGGCATAGAATGGGCCTCACTGGTCTTTCTCTTAACATAGTCCAGGGGCGTAGAATGGGCCTCACTGGAAATCCATACCGTATCATCATCATATCATACCATAGGGGGACTAGAGGATCATTCAATAGCCAATCCGCATCCACATCATATTATGCAATGCAACATATTCGTGAATACTAATGCAAACAACCTAAAATATCACATGGCATATATGATGCATGAACATGCTCAAAATGTTATATTTCATTTATTTAAAAACTTAAGGTTCATTCCACTCACCTCTGGCTGAAGCTCTACAGACTCTGAAGCAGCTGTCTCACTGCTGAGGTCCTCGGTTCCTCGGGTTCGAACCTACACAGGTGGACTCCAATGAGGGACCAAACATACATAAACATAACTCTAATAAACTCCCCAAAAACCCCCTAAAACATCAGGAAAACATCACATAAAAATATGCATGAAATGGCTGAACAGGGCACTTTCGGCGGCACCTTCGGCGGCCGAAAGTCCTGGACAGATCCGAAAGTCAGGCACTTTCGGCGGCACCTTCGGCGGCCGAAAGTCCCAGACAGAGACGAAAGTCTCTTTTCGGGGGCAACTTCGGCAGCCGAATGCTGCCTCCACAAAGGGGGTTCGGCGGCCGAAACTCCCTTCGGCTGCCGAACCTGGTTTCTGCCAAAGGGCAGAAACTTGGCTCAAACGAGCCTCTTGCCTCCCAAATCCTCAAATCATGCATAATCTTGCTCTACAACATGCATATTTCACATACATTACACCTAGGGGTCTCAAACTAGCATATACCCCAACTACAACACTTCAAACACACAAAAATCAACATACATTGTTCATCAAAACATCAAAACCCATAAACTCAACAACAAGCCTAACATGCATTTCTACCCAAGGAACTCATAAAAACTTGCTTAAAACATTCAAGGAGCTTAAGATCGGCTCTTACCTCTTGAAGATCGAGAGAGAGACGACCTAAACTTGGAGATCCAAGAAAATGAACTCCTGAGTTCCCAAAGCTCCAAAATTTGGTTTAAATGCTCAAAACTTGCAATGTGAGTTTAAAACTCAAGAAAAATGGTGGGGATTTGGAGGAAGATCACAAGATTTGTAAAGGGGAGGTTGGAAGCTTGCTGTGGTCGAAAATGGGAGAAAGCTCACCCATTTTCGGCTAAGTACCCCATTTATAGTGGCTGGCCAGGCCACGTTCGGGGGCCGAACATGCCTCCGCATCCATGCAATGTTCGGCGGCCGAATATGAGCTTCGGCGGCCGAACCTGGACTTCCCTCGCCTATGCTTTCGGGGGCCTAACGTGCCTCCAAAACGCATGCATGTTCGGCGGCCGAACTTGACTTTCGGCGGCCGAACCTGGGTTTTCCTCCAATGCTATTTTCATGTAAAAACTCATTTAATTTCCTACTTAAAACCATTAAAAACATGAAAACATTTCATAACAACATACTTTTACCCTTCTAGAGGTTTTCGACATCCGAGATTCCACCGGACGGTAGGAATTCCGATACCGGAGTCTAGCCGGGTATTACAGTCATCCTCATTTTTCCCTTATTACTTCGTTACTATGAGCTTGGGCATATAGCCTTTGCTTAATAATAATAAGTCAGATCATGTACCTTCTAAGGTGATAAGCAGGGCTGGCCTTTTTGCTTTTAGTTCTGCTTTGGCAGGAATTGAAGCTGGGGTCTCATCTGCTCACGCCATTGGATTTCTCCTCGGGTTGCCCCTTTACCTCCTCAGCATTTATTACATGAGTGGTGATGGGGTAAATCCCTAGCCTTCATTTGTAACTGCGTGGCTTCATTTTAGACGATTTTACCTTTCTTTCTGGTTGTGAGCTCGGATATCTGGTCCCTCTTGGAGTGACCCTTTGTCAATTGGTGCGGTTTGGGCTGTGTGCTCGGCTGGGTTGGGGAGTTTAGCTTTTTGTCGTTTTCCTGTCCCAGAGTTATTTTTGCTAAGCGTTTGTTTACTGTGAGTTGATTCGAGATGTGGGCAGGATCTCTTGCTTTTGTTGTGAGTCCATCCATTCAGTGGATTAAGGAGCTCGAATTTTTATTCTTTGCTTAGGTTTTTGTGTTGTCTGTGTTACGGGCTCAGGAGTTCAGAATTTCGTCTTCCTCACTGTGAAGTCAGACTTAGCTTTCTTGTCGAGCCCTCTACGGGCTGTGTTTCAGGGATCATGGCCATTTTTGCTCCGGGGAGATCTTGAAGATCCCGCCGGCCGTTTTTTGCTTCGGGGAGATCTTGGAGATCCCACCGGCCGTTTTTACTCCGGGGAGATCTTGGAGATCCCGCCGGCCGTTTTTGCTCCGGGGAGATCTTGAGGATCCCGCCGGCCGTTTTTGCTCCAGGAGATCTTACGGGATCCTGTCCGTTTTTGCTCCAGGAGATCTTACGGGATCCTGGCCGTTTTTGCTCTGGGGAGATCTTAGGGATCCCGCTGGCCGTTTTTGCTCCAGGAGATCTTACGGATCCCGCCTGTAACGACCCAGAAACCGAACCGCTACCGGCGCTAGGATCTAGATCGACTTAAGGTCGCCAGGACCCGTAGCAAGCTTATCATATAACCTGTATACCTGTTGAATCCTATACATGATCATACATAAACATGAAAACTGTAAACTTTTTATTTTCGTTTACCAAGCTTAACCCGTACATACACATACTCATAACATAAACCTCACACTGGAACCCTCATCAAATGCTCCAACGAAGTAACATAACATACATTGAGCTTGGTCTATCATAAACATCATAAAACATTATATAGATCATGTATCCAAGGGATAACCATACATACTAGGGTCAAGCACAACTCTAATCCTTAAATATATCATTACATAACATTAATGTACTATCCTTTACATTACATGTCAAATCATCATGTCCACTACTATTCTATTCCAGAAACCATGACTTCTTACTCTTACTGACTCCCCGGTCTATCCCGTACCTGCACACCTGGGGGTTAAGGGAAAGGGGTGAGCTACTAGAGCCCAGTGAGCAGAATAGTAAAAAGATTAAAACACATGACAACATGGAATGCATCACATCACAACAAATCACATAAGGATGGTATTGTCACTAATAGTCCTCAACATATTCAATCGTGCCAGGGGCGTAGAATGGGCCTCGACCTAGACTTTCTCTTAATATAGCATAACATAACATGACATTCCAATAGTGCCAGGGGCGTAGAATGGGCCTCGACTTGGTCTTTCTCTTAAAATAGTGGCAGGGGCGTAGAATGGGTCTCGACCTGGACTTCCATATCATACCATATCATCATCATATCATATCATACGAGGACTAAAAGATCATCCAATATCCATCCACATCATCATCATCATATGCAATGCAACATATTCATGAATTCTAATACAAACAACCTACTATATCTCATGGTATTCGTGATGCATGAACATGCTCCAAAATTGATTTATTTACTTTAGAACATAAAAGTTTATTCTACTCACCTCGAGCTAACTCTGAGGCAGCTATCTCACTGCTGGGGTCTTTGGTTTCTCAGGTCCGAACCTACACAGGTGAACTCAAATGAGGGACCAAACATACATGAATATGACTCTAAACTACTCCCCAAAAACCCCCTAAAACACCTCAAAACAATCATAGAAAACATGCAAAGGAAGGCTGAACAGGGCACTTTCGGCGGCAGGTTCGGCGGCCGAAAGTCCCTCTAGAGCCGAAACTAAGCCACTTTCGGCGGCACCTTCGGCGGCCGAAACTCCCTTCCAGAGCCGAAAGTCCACTTTCGGGGGCAGGATTCGGCAGCCAAAAGCTTGCCTCCACAGGCAGGTTCGGCGGCCGAAAGTCCCTTCGGCTGCCGAACCTGAGTTCTTCCAAAGGGCAGAACTCAGCCTCCACACATGCACATAGCCTCCCAAACCATCCAAAACTCAAATTCAACACTTCCAAAGCATGCATACACATACCAACAAGCATATAGGGGTCTCAAACTATCCTAAACCCCAACCAAAACACATATAGCAACTCACATTGTCCATCAAAGCACATAAATCCTATTCAACAACCAACTAACCTAATCATGCATTTCCTCCCCATAAACTTCATAAACCTTGTTTAAAACATAGAATGAGCTAAAGATCAACTCTTACCTCTTGAAGATCGAGAGGAGAGGCGATCCAACTCGGAGATGGGAGGGATCTAGCTCCTTGGGTCTCCAAGCTCACAAAACTTGATCTTTAGCTCAAAACTTCAAAAGCCAAGCACCCACTTGTTAAAACTCGAAAGATTTAAGGAAAATCATTAAAATCAACCATGAGAGAGCATGGACTCACCTCTGGCCGGAAATGGGGAAGAAACTCACCCATTTTCGGCCATGGAGCTTCTTATAGGGGCTGGCCAGGCCACCTTCGGAAGCCTAAAGTGCCTCCAAAACTCATGCAAGTTCGGCGGCCGAACATGGGGTTCGGCGGCTGAACCTGGAATTCCCTCTTTGGTCTTTTTCATTCAAAATTCAATTTCTTTCTTATTTAAAATCATAAAATACATGAAAACATTTTATAAAAACATGATTTTACCCTTCTAGAGGTTTCCGACATCTGAGATCCCACCGGACGGTAGGAATTTCGATACCGGAGTCTAGCCGAGTATTACACCGTTGGCCGTTTTTGCTCGAGGAGATCTTACGGGATTCTGGCCGTTTTTGCTCCAGGAGATCTTACGGGATCCTGGCCGTTTTTGCTCCAGGAGATCTTACGAGATCCTGGCCGTTTTTGCTCCAGGAGATCTTACGGGATTCTGGCCATTTTTACTCCGGGGAGATCTTGGGGATCCCGTCGACCGTTTTTGCTCCAAGAGATCTTACGGGATCCTGGCCGTTTTTGCTCCGGAGAGATCTTGGGGATCCCGCCGGCCGTTTTTGCACCGGGGAGATCTTGGGGATCCCGCCGGCCGTTTTTGCTCTAGGGAGATCTTGGGAATCTCGCCGGCCGTTTTTACTCCGAGGAGATCTTGGGGATCCCGCTTGCCGTTTTTGCTCCAGGAGATCTTACGGGATCCTGATCTTGTACCTCTTTGAGGTCTTGCACAAGATCCGGGCTCATTAGCCTTACTGTTGCTTCGTTATTTCAGCTGATTTTGTGGTGTCGGGGGCCTTTTGGGAGCTCGGCCACCTGCCTCACTGAGGTCTTGAGCATTTATGCCTGTTTCATTTTTCTTTTTTGTTTCTTTCATGAAAGCAATGTGAGTAGAGACAAGTAATGAATAAGGACGATAATCAACGCCTATTTTATTATCATGCTTTAAAATATAATAGGTCTTTTACATTTGACGATACTTCAGGGGAAGTACCTTTTCAAGTGCTGGATATTCCAGGCATGGGGCTCAGGGTTTCCCTGCATATCTTCAATTCGGTACACCCCTGGCTTGACCACTTTTGCTATTTTGAAGGGGCCCTCCCAGGTCGGTGCCAACTTGCCTACTGCCGCTCTTTTTTCCGTAGCCTCCAGGTTTCTTAGGGCTAGGTCTCCCACCTTTAGGATTCTTTCTCTGACCCTTTGTAATAATGGGCTGCCCGTTGTTGATAAGCGGCAGTTCGGATTTGAGCTTCCTCCCTAACCTCTTCGAGAGCGTCCAGGTTGCTCCTTAACTTGTCATCGTTAGTGCTCTCGTTAGCAAATTGGACTCGATGAGTTGGGATTTGCAACTCGACTGGGACTATGGCCTCTGTGCCAAAAGTAAGTGCAAAGGGCGTTTCTTTAGTGGACGTTCTGGGGGTAGTTCAGAGTGCCCATAGGATGCTGTTGAGCTCTTCCACCCAGTTTGCCTTTGCCCCATCCAGCCGTTTTTTAAATCCTAGGAGGATAGCTCTATTGGTGACCTCTGTCTGACCGTTGGTCTGAGGATGGGCCACTGAGGAGAACTTATGCCATATGCCTATGTTTGCCATGAACGCTCTGAAGGCGCTGCAATCAAATTGCCTGCCGTTGTCTGATATGAGCACCCTTTGTATGCCAAATCTGCAGATGATGTGCCCCCATACAAAATCTATCATCTGGCGGGCTGTGATTGTGGGAATTGCTTCCGCCTCGGGCCACTTTGAGAAGTACTCCACAACCACTACTACAAATTTTTTCTGCCCCGTGGTTTTGGGAAGGGGTCCCAAGATGTCTATTCCCCATTGTGAAAACAGCCACGGGCTGGATATGCTGGACTGAGGAGTGGCTAGGACATTGATGGCGTTGGCAAACCTTTGGCATACATCGCATATCCGGACGAACTCTTCTGCCTCTTTTTTAACAGTGGGCCAGTAGTACCCTTGCCTGAATATTTTATTGGCTAGTGTTCCTGCTCCTTCGTGAGCTCCGCACATTCCCCTGTGTATCTCTTCCATCACCTTTATTGCCTCCTCCGGGCTCACACACCGGAGCTACGGGCTGGACTTCCCCCTTTTATATAAGGTCTCCCTTACTGCTTGGTAATTAGCAACATGAGCTGCTATCTTTCTTGCTTCATCCTTGTCTTCAGGGAGCTTTCCTTTTTCTAGATATTTCAGGTACGGGGTCATCCAGGTCTGGCCTTGTTCTACCTGCAACACAGTGGCTGTTTTATTAAAAGCAGGTGTACTGACATGCTGTATGTATACTTCATCAGGGAGCTGTTCTAGTTCTTCCTTGGACAACCGACTAAGCAGGTCTGCTTCTTCGTTTTCTTCTCGAGGTATCCTTTGATATTTGATGATGACTCCCTGACCCTTGAGCTTGGCTTCTATGGCCTTTACCTTTGATAGGTAATTCTGCATGGTTGGGTCTCTGGCTTGATATGCCCAGTTACCTGATTGATCACCAGCTGGGAGTCACTATTTACTTCGAGGTCGGTTGCCCCTACCTCCATTGCCACCAGCATCCCATTTATTAGGGCTTCATACTCTGTCACGTTATTGGAGGCCTTGAATTCCAGGGGTAGGGCGTAGCAGACCTTAAATTCTCCAGGTCCCTTAAGCATTATTCCAGCGCCACTGCCCCCAGCGCTTGATGCCTCGTCTACATACAACTTCCAGCTGAATTCTTGGAAGGGCTCTCCTTCTCTTCCATTCCCCGACGCTTCTGAAGATGACTCTCCCCGCTCTTCATTGAATGTGCACTCTGCTATGAAGTCAGCAAGGGCTTGAGGTTTTATAGCTGTCCGAGGTCGATACTTTAGGCAGTAAGGGCCGATCTCAATGGACCAAGTAAGCATCCGACCTGATGTTTCTGGCCTGTGCAGAATCTTCTTCAGGGGTTGGTCTGTCATTACTACTCCTTGGTGGCTTTCCAGATAAACCCTAAACTTTCGGACTGCTAGCAGTAGAGCATATGCCATCTTCTCAATGTTCAAATATCTGACCTCGGCATCTTTAAGCACCTTGCTGACATAGAAAACAGGCTTCTGCTCTCCTTCTTCTACCCTTACTAATACTGCACTGACTGCTTGCTCGGAGGCTGCCAGGTATATCAGAAGTTCTTCTCCTTCTAAGGGGCTACTGAGCACGTGAGGCTAGCTGAGATAGCTTTTGAGCTCTTTGAAAGCTTCTCGGCAGTCTTCTGTCCATTCGAAGTTCGGCACTTTTCTCAACTTTTTGAAGAATGGCAAGCATTTCTCTGCCGATCTTGACATAAAGCGATTTAACGCCACTACTCTTCCAGTCAGTCTCTGGACATCCCTTACACAGGTCGGCTCTGGCATATTTAGTATAGCTTCTAATTTCTCCGGATTGGGCTCTATGCCTTTCCCACTCACCATGTATCCCAGGAACTTTCCTCCCCTGATGAAGAAGGCACACTTTGCTGGGTTCAGCTTCATTCTGTACTGTTCTAATACTCTTAATACCTCCCTCAGATTTGCCATATGCTGCTGGAAAGTCGGACTTTTGACCACCATATCGTTTATATAAACTTCTACATTTCTACCGATATGATTTTTGAAGATTTTGTTCATCAGTCTTTGGTATGTTGCCCCGACATTTTTCAGCCCGAAGGGCATGGCCTTGTTGCAGTAGGTCCCATTTTCTGTTATGAACGAGGTCTTCATCCGACCTGTCCATTGGAATTTGATGATAGCCAGACATAGCATCCAAAGAAGACATGTAATCGAAACCGGCCATAGAGTCGACCATTTTATTAATATCAGGGAGGGGACAACAATCTTTAGGACAGGCCTGATTTAGGTCAGTAAAATCTATGCACATCCTATATTTTCCATTGGCTTTTTTGACTAATACAAGATTTGCTAACCACTACGGGTACATGACTTCCCTAATAAAGCCTGCCTCTTCTAACTTCCATACTTCCTCCCCGGTGGCCTGTTGCTTCTCCCTTCCTATCACCCTCTTCTTCTGCTTCACCGGTCTGGCATCGGGGAGGACGTTCAGCTTATGGGTCATCACCTCAGGGTCAATCCCGGGCATGTCAGAAGGCTTCCAGGCGAAGCTCAATGCGTGACCTCGGATCAGGGCTATGACTTCAGTTTTTTATTCTTCAGTAAGGTCGGCATTGAGACTGAAGACCTTATCTGTCTCTGCTTCTGATAAAGGAAAAGTCTCCAGCTCTCTGACCGGCTCTGTTCTGGCCTCTTTCTTATCGTCCCTGACCTCTAGCACTTCCGAGTCGAGCTTCTCTTCGGCCGAGCTCGATTCTGCCACTGTAGCCAAGTACACCGCTCTCGCCTCTTCCTGGCTACCCCGACTACTCCCACCCCTGTCTCTGTTGGGAACTTCAACGCCAGATATCTGATACTGATGACGGCCTCAAAGTCAAACAGCGCAGGTCTCCCTAGGATTGCGTTGTAGCTCAATGGGAGTTTGACCACTAAGAACACCGCATAATGGGTGCGAGTTCTTGGCACTTCGCCTAAGGTAAGAGCCAGCTTCACCTTCCCTTCCATAGGTACTGGGACTCCTCCGATTCCTTTGACAGGTGCCTGATCCCGGACTAGCTGCTCTTCAGGGATTCCCATCTGCTGGAAAACCCGGAATGGCAGCAGGTTGACCTTACTCCCGTCATCCACTAGGATCTTCTTCACCCGATAGTTGTGAATGACGGCTTCAATTTCAAGGGCATCGTCGTGGGGCATCTAAACACCCTGAGCATCCTCCGGGGAGAAAGTGATGGCCACTGGAGAATGCTCGATGACCTGCATGACCTCGGTGCTGCTGCCTTCCCCCTCTCGACTCCTCTTCTTCCCCCTACGGCTCATTCGACCTCCTGTTCCCCCAACAATCATGTTGATGGTCCCACTGGACCCATCATTCACTGGTCCACCTCCCACTCTCCTTGGCGCTTGGGCTGCCGGATTGAGCTGAGGCCTCTGTCCCTCTTTTTATCAGCCTCTCAATCTCTGTGATCAACTGGAAGCAGTTATTGGTGTCGTGGCCGTGTGTACGATGGTACTAACAATATTTGTCAGGATCTTGCTGGTTTGCTTCCGTTTTCATAGGCCTGGGCCATTGGAGGAACTCCTTGTCCTGGACGGCCATGAGCATTTCGGCCCTAGAGGCATTGAGTGGGGTTGGCTTCTCTGGAACCTACGGAGGGAATGGCCTCTGTTCTGAGATCCGAGGAGAGAGAGGTCTTTGGTCCCTTTGCTCCCAGGGCTGTCTGTAAGTCTCAGGTCTCTTGCCATGCTTCTTCTCGTGCCTCTCTGGCCTCCTTTCCTCTGAGGCTCTCCCTTTATCTGTCGCTCCCCTAGAGAACCTGCTTGTCACTAAGGCGTCATCCTACCTTATATACTTCTCAGCCCTCTTCATTAGCTCTGCCAACGTAGTAGGGCGCTTCCTACTCAATGAGCCAAAAAACTCTGCAGAGGTCGTGCCCTTCTGCATGGCCTTCCCTCATCGAGCTCGGGAATCTGCAGGGCCTCTGTGTTGAAACGGGCGACGTATTCCTTGAGCGATTCGTCTCTCCTCTGCCTGATTGTCTCCAGGTAACTTGTCTTCCTATCCGTGGGCACCTCGGCGATAAACCAGCTGATGAAGCAAGTGGCCAGATCTCCAAAGCTGCTGATACTTCCGGCCTCAAGACTGTTAAACCACGCCCGTGCTGGCCCTGAGAGCGTCGTAGGGAATACCTTGCACATCAAGGCATCTGAAAGGGTCTGCAGCTCCATAAAAGTCTTGTAGTTCAAGACGTGCTCCCTTGGATTGCCAGCCCCGTCGTATACTGCCATAGGAGGCATCATGAACTTTTTGGGAATGGTCTCCTGTTGCACCCACTTTGAGAAAGGTGAAGAGGCGGGCAGGAGAGCCTGATTCTGGTCCTTCGTCCCTAGCTCGGCTAGGAGCTGTTCCCTGAGCTTTTGCAACTTCTGATCCACATTCTCCTCTTCTTGTATGGGTCTTTTCTCTCGACGGTATTCCTCCTCCCATGTGTCACCTCCCGTCGCCCCGGTTGGTCCGGCAGAACGACTATCCGCCTCGTCATTCTCTATTAACTCCCTCACCCTTCTTCCATGAATTCTGGCCTCTGGCTCTACTTCTCCTCCAGCTCTTCTGTCCCTTTCTCCGATTTCATGGCTGGTTGTTTGAGGAGGGTTGAGGGTAGGTTGGTGTGGTTCATTGGTTCTGGGCTCTTCGACCATTGGCAATATGTTTACTGGGGTACTGAGTCCCCGCTGTTGCATTAGCTACCCCAACCAGTGGGCGGTGTTTTGTAGCTGAAGGGCCATGGCTTGAAGGTCCTGGTTGGATAAGGCAGCTCCAGGTACATTCCCTGCCAAGCTTGGCGAGGGGTTGAAAAGGATTGGTGTTTGGTTGTTCGGAGTTGTAGGACTGGAAAAAGAGAACTGCTGCCCCCTCCTGGGCAGAGCTCAGGTCATTGGGAGTGTTAAGATTGTTGTTTTCGTTGTGGTTGGCCATTGTGGATCTCAATGGGTATTGTGAGAATGGAACTCCGGTGATGGAAAAATCTCCTTCATTTCCTACAGACGGCGCCAATTGATGATCTAAGATCCAGAAAATAGGGTTTTACAGAGGTTCTGTAAGCTTGGAGAAAAACTTAAAATTTAGGGGTGAGTATTTCCCCCTTTTATCTGTTTTCTTTGTCTACTAGTGACGTATAACAGATTATCTGTCATTGGACCACCTATCCCTGCCAGGCTAATACGAGCGTACGAGGATATTAGATTCCTGACTCATGTGTAACAGCCTCTGATTCTCCCCGGATGCATACGTGGATGGTCCCACAAGGCGAATGGGTTGAACTTCTTCTTAATGCCGTGCTGGGCCGGAAGATAAGGTTAGAACTGAGCCCAAAAAGGATCTGCTCGATGGGCCGTGGGGCTGGTCCAGCCTGATTGAAGAAATTGACAGGAGCCCGGCACTAGGGGCTGAGGGGATCAGACCTGATAAAAATAAGAGGCTTGAGAGTCTCTAGATAATGGGCTGATATCATGGGCCTGGCCCCATACCGGGGTGAAGAAGCTCAGCGGTCATCACCGTTAATGATAGAAAAATAATCGAACTACTCTTTCTAGGACTCAATACTATGACCGAACTACCATTTCTAGGGCCCAACACTTTAATTCCTAAAATTCAATTTCTATAAATTTATATGTCTATCTCTCAAAGAATTAAAGGAAAAAATATTTTAGCCTTAGTTTCCTTTATCTGTGATTGCACTTTCTTTTTATCTAAATTATTATACTCGGTTCATTAGAAGAAAAAAAATTCATAAATTTAAAAAAATAAAAAGATATAATAAATAAAAATTCTGATTTTGGAAAAGGATTTCGAAATCAGAACCCCTTCCTTCTTCCTCCCGAAAAAAATAGAGTTTTGTTATGCTATTTATACAAAAAAAAAATACTTTTTCAATTCAATCTTTTTTTTTCAACTCAATCAATTCATAAATTTTTAAAAATTTCAATTAAATTTTTATTTAAATTAATATTATAATAAAAAAAGAAATTCTAATATTTGAATAAATAAATTTTATTTCATTTATCCGTATTATTGTAATTTAATTTATTTTTTTATTATTAAATAATTATTTTTGTGATTTAAAAATTAAAAAAAATTAATTAGTAAAATTTTATTTTTAAAATTAATAATTTTCTTAAATTAATTTAAATAATATTCATAGTAATTTATTCTGTGTAATTTTGAGAGTTCTAACTCTATCAAAATATTGACAAAATTTTTTTAAAAAATATATTTCTTTAATATTTAAAATTTAAAATTTAAAATTTATATTTTTATCCTAAAATATTTACTTATCATTTAGTTTTTTTTTAATTCTAGAAGAGAATTTAATTTTCGGTATAAATAATAAGATATGCACTCTAAATTTATTTTATCCTCGATACAGGTAGGTAGATAAATATATATATAAATAAATTTATATTTTTTAAATTAATAAAAGTAAAATTTAAAATATGACTGAATAAATAGTCGATTATATTATATAATATACTAAATAAATAACGGTTAATAATAAGTGATTTATTTTTAGTTTAACATATATTTATACTATTTTTAAAATACTTGATATACACATGTGTATGCCAAGTGATTATCTTTTGAAATTGCTCCGAAAAATATTTTATTTGCTTTTAAGTCAATATTTTCATTATAAAACCTAAAATATCAACATTACTCTTATACTATTATTATTTTATTTTAACATACCTGAAAATATCAATATTATCTTTATGTTATGAGTTTATGTAAATTTTATTTATCATATTTATAATTTTATATTTATCATTCCAGTAATGATATTTTAGCAAAATATTTATTTAATTTAATTTATATTAATTAAATTTAATTTAATTTTTATACATATTTTAATTATAAATAAATTATATAATATATATTTTTATTCATCAATTTAAATTAAATTTTAATAATTATAAAAATATAAAATAAATTAAAAATATAATAAATTATGAGAGTGAAAAAAAACTTAATTAAAAATATATATAAATTTTAAATTATGTTATAAATTAAAAAATAAAAAAATTTTAAATTTTAAATTATATTATAAATTAAAAAAAAAAAAAAAAATGGCGCTGCATTGAAGGGGCATCTCCAAAGCCAAAATAGAATTTGGCGCGCCGTTGGAGATGGCCTAATAAATTATTTTTATGCAAAGTGAAAACATATATATTTATCAAATACATTTACTTAATATTAATTATTTTAAAAAAATCATAATTATTTCTAAATTTTGACATTTTAATAAATATTGAAACAATTTTAAAATATGAGATTAAATAATTTAGTTCAAGCTTATCAAAATGTTTATAGAATCTCTATTTTTTTTTTCAAATTGTATTTTTTTATAAAAAAAAAATTATACATTTTGCAATTTGAATAAAATGAATTGAATTTAAAGAATTTTTTAATAATTAAAGTTTGTGATATGGGAAAATTACATTTTAGTCCCTGAGGTATAGCGTAATTAACGGATTCATCCCTCTATTTTTAGAATCCAACACTTTCATTCCTGAGGTTTAATTCCGTCAAAATTCAAGTTCCCTTCGTCAAAAATTTATGTTAAGTCAATGATTTTCACCTGGTCAAAAGAAAGAGAATAAATATAATCCCAAAAATACCCTTATCAATAATAAAATAAAAAAAATACTATTTAGTCCCTATAGTATGGAAAAACTCGCTACTTAGTCTCTCAATTTTGAAAAATATATTAAAATATCTTTAACATTTTAAAAAGTCTACTAGTTAGTTTCTGTATTAATTTTATCATTAAATATTTTACTATTTAGTCCCTATAGTTTAAAAAAAAATTAATTAGTCCCTCAAATTATTAAAAAATTTACTAATTTGTCACTCCATATCATGAAAATTTTAGATTTTTTTTGTAATACTTAACGACTAAAATTAGCGGAAAGACTAACTAGTAAATTTTTTAAAATATCAGAGACATTTTAATAAATTTTTAAAATGGCGATCAGTGATCGACGACGAACAACATCACAAAAAATATTTATATTGAGTTTTAACTTTTTATTTTTAATAATTTAAATTTTATATATTTTGATTTTTATTATTTTTGCTGAATTTGAATCTTAAATTTATTAAAAATTTTATTTGTTTATGGAGATTGAGTTTGAGATTTTCTTCCTTGAATTTTGACGAAATTAAACTTTAGGGACTAAAATGTTGAATTTAAAAAAATAGAAGGACAAATATGTTAATTATGTAATATCTTAGGGATAAAATTGTATTTTTTTCTTCAATTCTTTGAGAGAGGGACCTATAAATTTGTAGGAATTAAATTTCAGGAACTAAAGTATTGGGTTCTAGAAAGGGTAATTCGGTCATTTTTTCTATCACTAACGGCATTTTTGACGGAGGGACCTCTAATTTTGACGGAATTAAACCTCAAGAACGAAAGCGTTAGATTTTAAAAATAGAGGGACGAATATGTTAATTATGCTATACCTCAGGGACTAAAAAGTAATTTTCCTATTAATCTGCAATTTAAGCATGATAGCATATTACCTTCAAATTTACTATAGAATAGGCTTTTACTATTTCAGGAAATTAGACAGAAATTGAATTATGCTTTAATTGGGATTTTGCTACCAAAGGCATTCATTGAATTTTAATCTTATATACTCAGCTTTATTTATTTATCCACAATACATCAATTTAATTAACTGAAATTTTATACCGTGAAAACTAAAGAAGAGACTTTAACTAATTTGACCAAAGCTATAATTCTTATGTAATTTTTTAAAAGAGATCTCAATTATCCTTGTTTATTTATTTTAATTTTATGTGATTGTATTACGTATTCATGGTTGGAGTTCTACTGCAATTAGTAGAGCATAATGTAATTAAATGCAACCCTACACAATCAAGAATAGTGTACATTTTATACCGTTGTTGTCCAAAATGATCGGATAAACTTTTGCATTAGAGTTTTAGAAATTTTTTAGAATTTACTCGCTCCTCATTCATCAAAGGCTTTGCTCTCGCTATTGCTTTAAGAGCAGAGGCTATTGTTTTAAGAGAGACCCTTTTCGAATTTAAACAACTTAACGAGCAGAGACTATTGTTTTAAAAGAGACCCTTTTCTAATTTAAATAAATTAACGTGCAAAAAGTTGATTTTAAAATAAAACTCCTTATATTCATTGGATTTTACTTTGGATTTGATAACAAGTTAATGTGGTTGCTCATATGCTATGTAGAGTAGTTATATATTAGGCTAGTTACACGAAGTGATTTGTTCTTTTTAGTGATATTTTATTTGTTTTAACTTCTGAGCGTACTTATATGTTATGTATTAGTTGGAAATAATCTTTTTCAGTTATTATTTTATTTGATTTTTTTAGTTTAAAAAATTTATAAATTAATTAAAAAATAAAAAAAATCACAAATGAAAGAAAAAAAGTTAAATTCTGATAATATCGTTTCAACAAAATTGGCAGCAATTGAATTAATAATCTATGCTTCAATTGGAAATTTGGTACCAAAGGCACTGGATGACTCAAAATTCCAAGTCTAAGGAGATGAGTCTTTCAAAATCAATAATCTGTGGTGGGCAAGAAATTAATTTAACCCATGCTACACTCCCAAGTCTTGTGATGGAGGAGGAGACTTTCATATTTGAATGCAATAATAAAACATTTTAAATTTGTTCAATAGATTATATATTTTTATTAATTTTAAACATAATTAAAAAATATCCTTGTTTGATAGAGTCAATGTTATAGGATAAGATATTAGAGGTTGAAATCCTGACACCCATCCCATTCCAGTGAAAGTTGAACTAATTAATGCTTTAATTGGAATTTTTGTACCAAAGGCATGAATTTCTAAGTCTACGGAAGATGAAAATTATATATTTTATATTATAAAAAATGGTAATTACCCTTATAAAAATATCATTTTATGAAAAAAAATTGAAAAAATTATTTTTTAGTCTTTAAGATATAGCACAATTAATAGATTCGTCCATCTATTTTAAAAAACCAATACTTTTGTCTCTGATATTTAACTCCATCAAAATTAGAGATCCTTCTGTCAAAAATACCATTAGTAACATGAAAAATGACCGAACTACCCTTTCTAGAACCCAACACTTTAGTCCCTGAAATTTTCTACAAATTTATAAGTCACTCTCTCAAAAAATTGAAGGAAAAGATGCGTTTTCATCCCTAAAATATTATATAATTAATATATTTGTTCCTCTATTTTTTAAATTCAACACTTTAGTTCTTAAAGTTTAATTTTGTTAAAATTTAAAAAAGAAAATCTCAAACTCAATCTCTATAAACAAATAAAAATTTCAAAAAATTTAAGATTCAAATTCAGCAAAGGTAATAAAAACTAAAATATATAAAATTTAAATTATTAAAAATAAAAGGTTAAAATTTAATAGAAATTACTTTTGTGATGTCGCTCGCTGTCATTACTGCTTGCGATTTGAAAAATTCATTAAAATATCTCTGACTTTTTAAAAAGTCTACTAGTTAGTCTTTCTGTTAATTTTAATTATTAAGTATTATAAAAAAATCTAAAATACCCCTGATATGGAGATACTAATTAATAAACTTTTTAATAATTTAAAGAACCAATTAATAATTTTTTCTAAACTATAGGGACTAAATAGTAAAATATTTAATGATAAAATTAATAAACTTTTTAAAATGTCAGAAATATTTTAATATATTTTTTAAATTGAGAAATTAAATAGTGAGTTTTTTCATGTTATAGAGATTAAATAGTAATTATTTTATTTTATTATTGATAAGAATATTTTTAAAATTATATTTATTCTCTTTCTTTTGATCAAATGAAAATCATACTTAAAAGAAAGTTTTGAAGGATGTACATTGGATTTTGACGGAATTAAATGTCAAAGACAAAAGTATTGGATTTTAAAAATAAATGGACAAATTTATTAATTATGCTATATTTTAGGGACTAAAAAAATAATTTAAAAAAAATTAATATTAAATTAATGAAAACTAATTTCTAAAATATATGAATATATTTTTTATAAATTGATATAATAAAAACTATATTGAACATTAATTAATAATATCATTATTGATTAATTATTTTATTATTTATAAAAATGTGCTAATATAGTTAAATATATTAAAATTTGTAAATTAGTTACAAAATAAGCATATAAATATTATAGATTTAATTTCAAAAATCTGCTAGAGTGTTTGTTTTTGAATTGAGAAGTTATGGGAACATCAACTGCCAATGTTGTTGAGATTCTTGCCTTGCTCATTCTACTTCAAAGCGTTTCCTCCTTCTGCAATGGAGATAATTTCAATGGAAGCTGTATCAAGACTGAAAGAGAAGCTCTTGTGAAGTTCAAGTCAAGCCTCCTCAACAATTCAAACTCATTGCCTTCATGGGTGGGAGATGACTGCTGCAGATGGGACGGAGTCACTTGCGATGACATAAACGGTCATGTAGTTGAGCTCGTTCTTTCTTGGGCGTCCATCATGGGAAACATTTCCCTTCATCTTGGAAATCTTTCAAACTTGCAGTATCTTGATCTCAGTATGAAGCCTTCATTGGCAATCCACAGCCTCCATTTTCCATCTTCTTTGAAATACTTGAACTTGTCGTATGTGCTCCTGGACAAGTGTGACAATTGGTTGCAGTCAATAAACATGCTTCCTTCTTTACTAGAATTAGATTTGTGGAATTGTGAGCTTTCCATCATTGCTGATGTTTCACATGTCAATTTTACATCTCTTGAGGTTCTCAACCTTGGATGGAACAACTTCCATTCCACAATCCCTAGATGGTTATATAATATTACCAAACTTCAAAATCTTGTTCTACACTCTGGTCCTTTCCGAGGGTCTCTTTCCACTGATATCAGTAATCTTAAATCTCTTGCTTCCCTTGATGCGGATTTTAATTCTTTGGAAGGCAACATACCCAACACGTTGAACAGGCTTTGCAATTTGATTGAGCTATACTTGGGTTACAACAAGTTCAGCGGTGAGATTTCCGGAACTTTTGGCAACTCATCCGGTTGCATCAAGAACAGTTTAGAGAATCTGTATCTTTTAAACAATTCCTTTTCTGGTAGTATTCCAGATAATTTGGGCCAATTTAAACGCCTGAAATTTCTTTCTCTTTCTAAAAACTCTTTCTGGGGTTCAATTCCTGTATCCATTGGACAGCTTTACAACCTTGAAACACTAAATTTCAGTAAGAATTCATTGCATGGGAAAGTTTCTGAACTTCACTTGTTAAACCTCAGAAGCTTGATTGAGTTGAGTATGGGTGGGAATTCTTTAGTTTTTGATATTGATCCCGAATGGATACCTCCTTTTCAACTTTCCTCGATTGATTTATCATCTTGTGAAGTAGGGCCTTCGTTTCCACAGTGGCTCAGAACACAAAAGAGCATTAGGTTTTTAGAAATGTCTAATGCAAGCATCTCAGATAACATCCCTGACTGGTTTGAAAATATTTCTTCCAATATTGTATCATTGGATTTATCTTATAATCAGTTGTTTGGGACCTTGCCAACTTTCAGAAAACTGAACATAACTTATGCTAACGAATATAGGATCATATTGTTGAAATCTAACCAGTTTGATGGTTTTTTAACCTGTTCTCATTTTGATGCAACCATATTAGATATCTCCAACAACTTGCTCCACGGCCAGATTCCCCAGAATCTCAGTGAAATGATGCCAAGTCTGCAACTCTTATCCCTCTCCAACAACTACTTGAATGGTACCGTTCCAGCTACTTTATGCAGGAGTGGATCTTTACAAATTCTTGATCTTTCGAATAATCATCTATCAGGAAGAATACCTTCATGTTGGGGAAATTTGCCAAGTTTAACTGTGATTGATTTTTCAAGTAATATGTTGAGTGGTGATGTTCCAATGTCCTTGGGTTCTCAAGAGTCGCTTGTTTCCCTGCATCTGCAAAACAATACTCTGCAAGGAAAGATCCCAATGTCATTAAGGAATCTAGAATCCTTGGAGACTCTTGATTTTAGCATGAATGCTTTTGATGGTTTTATTCCTTCATGGATAGGTGAGAGCCTATCTTCTCTGAAAGTACTGAGTATTCACTCTAATAAATTTGAAGGTGAGATTCCTCTGCAGCTTTGCTACCTTGCTTCTCTTCGCATATTGAACTTGGCAAATAACATGATGACTGGAACCATACCTAATTGTTTTGGCAATTTTACTGCAATTGCTATGCATGAGCAGAAAGGGCATTGGGACTATTACACTAAATATGAACCCTTTGCTTTTGTAACAGCTAGCTATGGTGAGAATGTGCAGGTTTATGTCAAAGGAATAGAGCTTGAATATACTAGAACACTTCGATTTCTCTATTCCATTGACCTTTCAGGAAATAACTTTGTTGGAGAAATTCCCCAGGAGTTGATGAATCTTTCAGGTCTACAGATCCTGAATCTATCTACAAACAAATTGGATGGACATATCCCTTGGAACATCGGCAAGTTAAGCTCACTAGAATCACTCGACCTGTCTGAAAATGAACTTTCTGGCTCTATTCCATTCAGCATTTCTGATTTGAACTTTTTAAGTCACTTGAATTTGTCATTGAATCACTTATCTGGACGAATTCCAAAGGGAAACCAACTTCAGACTTTGGATGACAAATCCATCTACATCGGCAACGATGGACTTTGTGGACCTCCATTGAATAACTGTTCAGATGATGCAGATGAATTGCCTAAAGGTCATGAAAAAGGTGGCACTAGGAGGAAAGATGACTCTGAAATTGTTTGGTTCTACGGTGGTATGGGAATGGGATTTGCGGCTGGATTTGTTGGAGTTTGTAGCATCTTGTACTTCAACGACTCAAGGAGGTGTGCTTGGTTTGGGTTAGTTGACAGAGTCTACAACAAGCTTTGGGTAACAATTGCAATTAAGGCAAATCAAGTGAAGAGAAAGTTTCTCAGAAACAAATTAGAAGGAAATGCATGAGAAGGTTAGTTCTTTCTATTTAATCACTCATAATTCATGGATGCTTTATTAATGTTGTTAGAGATGCAAATTGACAGAAATTTCAATTACATGATCATAATGCTTTCTATGTTAATTGTTGATGATAGTGCTTAATGTAGGATTCAAGGTTGTTTGAGATTGCAGCAGATGTTAAGCTAAGTTTAAATAAAGACCCTCCTCCATTCAAGGTTTGAAGTTTGGAAGGCTGGAAGATTTTCTTTAAAGGGGATGTGTTTTTGTGTGATTGTTTCCAGGATTTGATATCCTTGACCTTTTTCTAAGATAATTCCTATATTAATAACTTTACATTTTTTGTACAATAACTTTAAATTGCTATAAAATAATATAAAAATTGTCAATTACAAAAAAAAAAATCTTATGAATTTTAATATAAAAATTGTCAATTTTTATATATTTAATAATTTCTAACAACCAAACCCAGTTTTAGCATTTTTTGCAATTTCTTTTTTTTCTCTCTGAATTTTCCAACCTCGTGCCACGCACGTGATCTAGCATGAAAATAATCAATTGGCTAGAAATTAAATCCCTCATATTTTGGAATTTCAAGAAACAACAAACAGTTGCTCGTTCGTCAACAGAGGCTGAATATCGAGCTATTGGTCTTGCTATCACTGAATTAACTTGGATTCAGTCAATGTTGCGTGACATTACTTTCCATTCCACCAAAACTCCCAACTTGTGGTGTGATAATATTGGTGCAACATATATTTCTATCAATCCTGTTTTCCATGCTCGGACGAAGCACTTGGAAGTCGATTTTCATTTTGTTCGTGATAAAGTGCAAAAGAATGAAGTCAAAGTGCAGTTTATTTGCTCTAAAGATCAATTAGCTGACATTCTGACTAAACCATTATCCAAAATGCGGCATCAAACTCTAATGCAACACTTAACAATTCGTACTGTCCCTGCAACGCACAAATTGAGGGGGTGTGATAAGGTTTAGATGTAATACCCGACTAGAGTCCGGCACCGGAATTCCTATTGTCCGGTGGAATCCGGGGTGTCGGAATCCTCTAGAAGGGAAGGACTTATGTTTTTCTAAAGAAATGTTGTAAGTTTTCATGTTTTAAAGTTTTATAGAACTAAGTTTTGAGTTGAAATGAACCAAGGCAGACGAGCCAAGTTCGGCCGCCGAAGGTAAGTTCGGCCGCCGAAAGTGCCAAATGTTCGGCTTCCGAAGTGCAAGTTCGGCCCCCGAATGTTGCATGGTTTTGCATGCGATTCGGCAGCCGAAGCTGAGTTGCTCAGCCAGCTATGTGCATTCCTTAGTCAGCATTTTGGACAGGTGTTATCACCAGATCATGTCCAGAAGCTTGGCCACATCTCCCATGACTTATCTGCAAGCCTTGTAGCAGCTCATGCAGAGTTGTTGTTGGTTATCAAAGGTTTTGAAAGTTTTGCAAGCTAAAAGCTAAGTTTTGAGTTTGAAGAAAGTTGATCCATTTTCTTTGTCCAGATCGTTCATCTTCTTGTTTACAGGAGGTAAGTGAAGATCTTGAACTTATTTTAAGGTTTTACAGAAGTTTTGTGGAGGTTTGGTTAGAGATGCATGCTTAGGTTAAAAATGATGTTTTTGATGATTTATGCTTGTAAGCATGATTATGTGTTATGTTTGATTTGTTTGTTGGGGTTTTTAGGTAGTTTTGGACCCCTTTGTACATATACTTGGGTATATGTGAGCTGAGGAGTTGAAGTATGCATGTTTTGAGAAGTAGAAGGGGATTGAGGAGCTAGAGTGCCATCGGGACTGAGTTCTGGATGAACTCAGGTTCGGCAGCCGAAGGTGCATTCGGCCGCCGAACCCCTTGCATGGTGGCTTTGATTGCCACAGCTTGCCCCCGAGAGTTTTGAGGTTTGGCTCTGTTTGGGGGGTTCGGCCGTCGAAGATTGAGATTCGGCCACCGAAGGTTAGAGACTTTCGTCTCTGGAGTGCCTTTTAGCCCCCGAAACTTGCCACCGAAAGGGTTCGGCCGTCGAAGATTGAGATTCGGCCGCCGAAGGTGCATGAGTTTCGTCTCTGGAGAGGACATTCGGCCGCCGAACCTGCAGCCGAAAGTGTCCTGTTCAGCTTTTCTTTTGCTTGCTTTGCATAAGTTTTAGCGTGAGTTTAAGGGGAATCTTGGGGAGTTTAATAGAGTTATTCTTAAGTTAGTTTGGTCCCTCATTTGAGTCTTTCTGTGCTTACACAGATCAGAGGAACCAGAGAGAGCAGCAGTGAGTACTGCTCCAGAGTTTACTGAACCTGCAGAGTCAGTCCAGACAGCCAGAGGTGAGTGGAATTAAACTGATTACTCGTTTTAATTAAGACATTAACTGCTTTTAGCATCTTTCATGCATCATATTTATGCAATAGGTTGATTGCATTAGAATCCACAAAGATGTTGCATTGCATAATTATATTGTTGATGTGAGTAAACGCTGAATGATCCAGTAGTTCCAGACAGGAAGTCCAGGAGCCTTTAACTACGCCCTGGCAGGTATAGTAAAGACCAGGAGCCTTTGACTACGCCCTGGCAATGGTAAGTACAGAGGTGTTATACACACACATATATATATATATATTACAGGAAGACCAGGTGCTCGATTCTACGCCCTGGCACAGAGTTACTGGAACTATGTGGTGACAGGTTTACTCTTGACGTGGAATGTTTGTGTTATGATGCATTCCATCAAATCATATTTTAATGAATTGTTTTACTGTTCTACTCACTGGGCTATAGAGCTCATCCCACTCCCTTAACCCCAGTCTTGCAGGTTCGTTGTACAGTGTACAGGGGAAGTCCAGAAGAGTACAGGAAGAGACTTGTAATAGCTTAGAATGGACATGTAATATTAAAGAGATGTACCAGTTGTGTTTACAGTTAGAATTGTGCTTGACTTAGTAATGTTAGTGTTGTAAATCTTTAGTTTTTGTACATGATCTGTACATGTATATGTTTTACAGAGTATGTGAAAAACCAGGCTTAACAGGTATGAGATAGCCCATCTAGAGCAAGCTCTAGTCAGGGGTACCGAGTACAGGGTATAGAGACAGTGCATGCACAGGTTAAGCCTTGGTACAGAGAAAAGAGTTTATTTTCAATGTATGATCATGTATGAGATTTACAGGTACACAGAGAGTAGAGCAGGCTTGCTACGGGTTCTGGCGGCCTTAAGCCGACCTGAATCCTAGCGCCGGTGACGGTCCATTTTGGGGTCGTTACAGATTGGTATCAGAGCCCTAGGTTCATATGATCGGACCTATAGAGAGAGTGTCGGGCTCATAGAGATTACAGTTGGTCAAGCACAATAGGAAATCATGTCCACTAGGATAGGATATTGAGTCCTGTCTTTTTGATGCTATGAAATGCATATGCATGTGTATTATGATTGAGATATATGTTTATGTGCTAATATGCTATAGTATGTTTGTTTTTCAGAGTTAAGATGCGAGGAACTCGTCGATCAGCTCGATTGACTAGAGTCCCATTAGATAGTGAGGGATTAGCTGCTCGTCCTCCTGCATTGCCGAGGGCAAGGTCACCAAGATCTAGCAGGGAAGGCATGTCAATAGACCCTAGAAGGTCTGTAGACGAGAGCAGGAGAGGGATTGTTAGAGGAGGTAGATCAGAGGAAGTGAGGGAGGCCATGGAGACTGATCCGTCTATGGATGAAGGTATGGGAGAATCTCAGGGTGGCGTTCAGGCCTCAGGTTTTGATTATCCAGCTGATTCCCAGGATCCAGTGTATCCGATGGAGGGTATGTCAGAGTACTCTCGATTTGACCCATATCCTTCATACATGCCATATATGCCTTATCCTTACTATTACCCACCATATCCTATGTATCCACCCTCCCCTATCCATCCAAGTGCAGCACACCCAGAAATAAATGAACCAGTACCCCCACCACCACAAACAGAACCAGTAGCCCCTGTTGCTCAAACATTTCCACCTAGTTCATCTGGAAGCAAGGTGAAGATGACTGAGTACCTAAAATTGGATGCTCCTAAGTTCAATACAGGAGATGATCCATTTGAGTACCTGAGAACTGTGAGGATGATTACTGAAGAGTTGGGTGCAGATGACAGTAGAGCCATTGAAATGGCGGGGTTTACACTAAAGTGTAGGAAGGCTCGGGAATGGTTTAAGAACTATATAGAGCCCAGAATGAACAGTATGTCGTGGGGAGAGTTCACCAATGAATTTGCAGGGTGGGCTTTTCCTGACAGCTCCAGGGAGATGAAGATAATAGAGTTTGAACAGTTGAGACAAACAGATGAGATGAGTGTTGATGAATTTACAGATAAGTTCCTGGATTTGCTTCAGTACGTGGGTCAGGCCTATGATACTGATCAGAAGAAAGCGAGGAGATATACCATGAGACTTCATCCCAGGTATTCTTCTTTGATCCTTCCAGCAGAGAAGGAGAGTTTTCACTCTATTGTGGATGCAGCCAGGAAGATGGAAGCTAGTGCTAATATTCAGAAACAGTCAAAGGCACAGGCTTCAGGTTCTAAGGCCCCTAGTTCAGGCACTACAGGCAATAAAAAATGGGATAGAGCGAAAGGAACAAAGAATAGGTTCTGGAGTAAAGTCAAGTCTAGTCTGGGAATGGGTAGTGGCTCAAGCTCTGACACAGCTATTCCAGCATGTAGGAGATGTGGTAGACCACACAGAGGAGCTTGTCAGTTGGGATCTTTAACCTGTTTTAAATGTGGACAGGAAGGGCATTTTGCTAGGGAATGTCCTCAGGTGACTTTTGCACCATCCCAGCAGATGAGTTCAGGCAGTGTAGCACAGCCAGGGGTGCAGCCAAGAGCTCCAGCCATGCCTCAGAGCAGTGGCAGAGGTAGAGGGAGAGGGGCAGCCTCTACTTCAGCAGCAGGTTATCGAGGTGGAAATCCTGTAGCCCCAGCACGGATTTTCACTGTGACTCAGGAGGAGGCTAATACATCGAACACAGTGGTGTCAGGTAATCTCATCATTGGGTGTTCAGATGTGTATGCTTTGATGGACCCCTGTGCTTCTCATTCCTTTAGTGCTTCTCATTCCTTTATTGCTTCGAGAGCTATTGAGAGATTGGGTTTGATCAGTTCTGAATTAGAGTATCCTCTCTGGATCAGTGGACCCAAATGCGACCCATCAGTGGCAGTGTCAGTCTGTCGTTTCAGTCCAGTGTTTATAGAGGGTAGATACCTTCCAGCTGACCTTGTGGTTCTAGATTTGACAGATTTTGACGTCATTCTAGGGATGGATTGGCTATCTACATATGGTGCTACCTTGGACTGCAGAGACAAGGTAGTTAGTCTCAGAGACCAGGATGGGTCAGAGTGTGTCTTCAGAGGAGATAGGAGAGGTACACCCAGAGGTCTGATTTCAGCCCTTCAGGCTCGTCGATTGCTTAGGAGGGGTTGTCAGGGGTTTCTAGCTCATGTGAGAGAGCTAGACAGTCAGGTTAGGGAACCAGCTTCAATACCAGTAGTGCAAGAATTTCCAGATGTGTTCCCAGACGACTTATCAGGATTACCGCCTGGTAGGGAGATAGAGTTTGAAATTGAATTGTTGCCTGATACCAGACCTATCTCTATTCCTCCCTACCGGATGGCACCAGCAGAGTTAAAAGAGTTAAAAGAATAGTTGCAGGATTTGGTAGATAAGGGTTTCATCCGCCCTAGTACCTCACCTTAGGGTGCTCCAGTGCTCTTTGTCAGAAAGAAGGATGGATCCCTCAGACTTTGTATTAACTACAGACAGTTAAACAAGGTCACTACCAAGAATAGATATCCTTTGCCTAGGATTGATGATCTATTCGATCAGCTAGCTAGAGCAGGTTGTTTTTCTAAAATAGATCTGAGATCCGGATATCATCAGTTGAGAGTCAGAGAGGCAGATGTGCCTAAGACAGCGTTCAGGACCAGATATGGGCACTATGAGTTCTTAGTGATGCCGTTCGGGTTGACTAATGCCCCTGCAGCATTCATGGATCTCATGAACAGAGTTTTTAGCGAGTTTCTGGATCACTTTGTGATTGTCTTTATCGATGACATCTTAGTGTATTCCAGAGATGCAGAGGAGCATGCCCAGCATCTGAGGATAGTTCTGCAGACACTGAGAGAGCATGGTTTATATGCCAAGTTCTCTAAGTGTGAGTTTTGGTTGAGGAGCATTTCCTTCTTGGGACATGTGGTGTCAGCAGATGGTATTGAGGTAGACCCCAAGAAGATTGAGGCTGTAGCTAACTGGCCCAGGCCCACTACAGTGACTGAGATTAAAGTTTTCTGGGACTGGCAGGTTACTATAGGAGGTTTGTACAGGACTTCTTGAAGATAGCAGCTCCTATGACCAAATTGACTCAGAAGAACCAGAAATTTGTCTGGTCAGACCAGTGTGAAGAGAGCTTTGAGGAGCTCAAGAGGAGATTGACAACAGCACCAGTACTAGCTCTGCCTGTTAGTGATGAGGATTTCACAGTGTTCTGTGATGCATCTCGAGTGGGATTGGGTTGTGTTTTGTTGCAGCAGGATAGGGTGATTGCTTATGCTTCTAGACAGTTAAAGAAGCACGAGCTAAATTACCCCACCCATGACCTTGAGATGGCAGCAGTTATCTTTGCACTCAAGATGTGGAGGCATTACCTTTACGGGGTTAAATACGAGATCTTCACTGATCACAAGAGTTTACAGTACATCTTGAGCCAGAGGGAGCTGAATTTAAGGCAGAGAAGATGGGTAGAATTGCTTAGTGATTATGATTGTAAGATTCAGTATCATCCGGGTAAGGCGAATGTAGTGGCAGACGCCCTAAGCCGGAAGTCACTAGGCAGTTTATCTCATATAGCAGCAGAGCGGAGACTAGTTGTGATGGAGCTTTACAAGCTCATCGAGGAGGGGTTACAGTTAGAGTTGTTTGGTACAGGTGCGTTGATAGCACAGATGAGAGTGACACCAGTGTTACTGGAGCAGATAGCTCAGAGACAGCACGAGGACCCTGAGTTGATGAAAATTGCCAGGACTGTTCAGTCAGGCAACCATGCAGAGTTTAGATTTGACAGCCAAGGGATCCTTCGCTATGGGAGTCGATTTTGTGTACCAGATAATAGTAGTCTGAAGGAAGACATTATGAGGGAAGCTCATAATGCGAGGTATAGTGTTCACCCAAGAGCCACCAAAATGTATTAGGATCTGAAGAAGGTATATTGGTGGCCAGTCATGAAGAAGGAAGTGGCGCAGTTTGTGACAGCCTGTGAGACTTGTCAGCGGGTGAAACTAGAACATCAAAAGCCGGCTGGAATGCTTAACCCACTGCCGATTCCAAAATGGAAATGGGAGAGCATAGCTATGGATTTTGTAGTGGGATTACCGGCAGTATCTAACAGGATAGACTCTATATGGGTGGTTGTGGACAGACTCACGAAATCTGCTCATTTCATTCCAGTTAGGAGTAACTATTCTGTGGATAAGTTAGCACAGGTTTATCTGGATGAGATAGTGAGATTGCATGGAGTCCCAGTGTCTATAGTTTCAGACAGGGGACCTCAGTTCACCTCCAGATTTTGGCGAAGTCTGCAGAGTGCAATGGGCACGAGATTAGATTTTAGTACTGCTTTCCACCCACAGACTGATGGGCAGTCAGAGAGGACCATCCAGACCATAGAGGATATGCTCCGAATGTGTGTGTTAGACTTTGGCGGTTCTTGGAGGCAGCACCTACCTTTGGTGGAGTTTGCCTACAATAACAGTCATCATGCTAGCATTGGGATGGCTCCTTATGAGGCATTATATGGGAGGAAATGCAGATCACCTATTTGCTGGGAAGAGGTAGGAGAGAAGGCTATTGCAGGGCCAGAGTTAGTAGAGATTACCAGTAGAACAGTGCCAGTGATCAGAGAAAGAATCAGACCAGCACAGAGTAGACAGAAAAGCTATACAGACATTCGCAGAAAACTGTTAGAATTTCAGGAGGGAGATTGGGTATTGCTGAAAGTGTCTCCAATGAAAGGAGTGGTTCGTTTTGGGAAGAAGGGTAAGTTAGCTCCACGGTACATTGGACCCTTTGAGGTTTTGCAGAGGATCGGAAATGTATCGTATAAGCTGGATTTACCTACTTCTATGGAGAGGATTCACCCGGTATTTCATGTTTCTATGCTACGGAAATTTGTGTCAGATCCGGATCAGGTTATCAGTGAACCTGATGTGGAGATTCTAGGAGATCTCACTTATATAGAACAGCCAGTACGGATTCTGGACACACAGATCAGACAGCTAAGGAACAAGGAGATTCCGATGGTGAAAGTTTTGTGGAACCACCATAACCTAGAAGAGTGCACCTGGGAGACGCGGGAGTCTATGCTCCAGCAGTATCCACATCTGTTTTGAGGTTAGTTTCCTCCTTTTGTTGTGTTTTTGTTTGTTTTAGGAACATCCGAGGACGAATGTTCTTAAGGGGGGGAGAATGTAATACCCGGCTAGAGTCCGGCACCGGAATTCCTGTTGTCCGGTGGAATCCGAGGTGTCGGAATCCTCTAGAAGGGAAGGACTTATGTTTTTCTAAAGAAATGTTGTAAGTTTTCATGTTTTAAAGTTTTATAGAACTAAGTTTTGAGTTGAAATGAACCAAGACAGACGAGCCAAGTTCGGCCGCCGAAGGTAAGTTCGGCCGCCGAAAGTGCCCAATGTTCGGCTTCCGAAGTGCAAGTTCGGCCCCCGAATGTTGCATGGTTTTGCATGCGATTTGGCAGCCGAAGCTGAGTTGCTCAGCCAGCTATGTGCATTCCTTAGTCAGCATTTTGGACAGGTGTTATCACCAGATCATGTCCAGAAGCTTGGCCACGTCTCCCATGACTTATCTGTAAGCCTTGTAGCAGCTCATGCAGAGTTGTTATTGGTTATCAAAGGTTTTGAAAGTTTTGCAAGCTAAAAGCTAAGTTTTGAGTTTGAAGAAAGTTGATCCATTTTCTTTGTTCAGGTCGTTCATCTTCTTGTTTACAGGAGGTAAGTGAAGATCTTGAACTTATTTTAAGGTTTTACAGAAGTTTTGTGGAGGTTTGGTTAGAGATGCATGCTTAGGTTAAAAATGATGTTTTTGATGATTTATGCTTGTAAGCATGATTATGTGTTATGTTTGATTTGTTTGTTGGGGTTTTTAGGTAGTTTTGGACCCCTTTGTACATATACTTGGGTATATGTGAGCTGAGGAGTTGAAGTATGCATGTTTTGAGAAGTAGAAGGGGATTGAGGAGCTAGAGTGCCATCGGGACTGAGTTCTGGATGAACTCAGGTTCGGCAGCCGAAGGTGCATTCGACCGCCGAACCCCTTGCATGGTGGCTTTGATTGCCACAGCTTGCCCCCGAGAGTTTTGAGGTTTGGCTCTGTTTGGGGGGTTCGGCCGCCGAAGATTGAGATTCAGCCGCCGAAGGTTAGAGACTTTCGTCTCTGGAGTGCCTTTCAGCCCCCGAAACTTGCCCCCGAAAGGGTTCGGCCGCCGAAGATTGAGATTCGGCCGCCGAAGGTGCATGAGTTTCGTCTCTGGAGAGGACATTCGGCCGCCGAACCTGCCGCCGAAAGTGTCCTGTTCAGCTTTTCTTTTGCATGCTTTGCATAAGTTTTAGAGTGAGTTTAAGGGGAATCTTGGGGAGTTTAATAGAGTTATTCTTAAGTTAGTTTGGTCCCTCATTTGAGTCTTTCTGTGCTTACACAGATCAGAGGAACCAGAGAGAGCAGCAGTGAGTACTGCTCCAGAGTTTACTGAACCTGCAGAGTCAGTCCAGACAGCCAGAGGTGAGTGGAATTAAACTGATTACTCGTTTTAATTAAGACATTAACTGCTTTTAGCATCTTTCATGCATCATATTTATGCAATAGGTTGATTGCATTAGAATCCACAAAGATGTTGCATTGCATAATTATATTGTTGATGTGAGTAAACGCTGAATGATCCAGTAGTTCCAGATAGGAAGTCCAGGAGCCTTTGACTACGCCCTGGCAGGTATAGTAAAGACCAGGAGCCTTTGACTACGCCCTGGCAATGGTAAGTACAGAGGTGTTATACACACATATATATATATATTACAAGAATACCAGGTGCTCGATTCTACGCCCTGGCACAGAGTTACTGGAACTATGTGGTGACAGGTTTACTCTTGACGTGGAATGTTTGTGTTATGATGCATTCCATCAAATCATATTTTAATGAATTGTTTTACTGTTCTACTCACTGGGCTATAGAGCTCATCCCACTCCCTTAACCCCAGTCTTGCAGGTTCGTTGTACAGTGTACAGGGGAAGTCCAGAAGAGTACAGGAAGAGACTTGTAATAGCTTAGAATGGACATGTAATATTAAAGAGATGTACCAGTTGTGTTTACAGTTAGAATTGTGCTTGACTTAGTAATGTTAGTGTTGTAAATCTTTAGTTTTTGTACATGATCTGTACATGTATATGTTTTACAGAGTATGTGAAAAACCAGGCTGAACAGGTATGAGATAGCCCATCTAGAGCAAGCTCTAGTCAGGGGTACCGAGTACAGGGTACAGAGACAGTGCATGCACAGGTTAAGCCTTGGTACAGAGAAAATAGTTTTTTTTTTTCACCGAAAATGTATGATCATGTATGAGATTTACAGGTGCACAGAGAGTAGAGCAGGCTTGCTACGGGTTCTGGCGGCCTTAAGCCGACCTGAATCCTAGCGCCGGTGACGGTCCATTTTGGGGTCGTTACATTAGAGTTGTGATAAGGTTTAGAGTTATGATAAGATTGGAGTTATGATAAGGTTTAGAGTTATGATAAAGTTTAGAGTTGATTGAGATAATATTTGTTATCATACAATCTGTATCCAACTCAACCACTAGCTAACTGTTGATAGACCTGGTATATACTATATAAATGTACTCTATACAGAAATACAAATAATATATATAATTCTCAATACCATAAACCTTCTATATGGTATCAGAGCCATAAAGGTTTTACAGCAAATTATTCTCTTTTCTTTTACGTTTTTCTCATCTTGTTTTTCCCTCTGTTCGTAACAGCAATGGCTAACACTGAGCAATCTCCAATGGCTAATACTGAGCAATCTCCAATGGCTAACACTAAGCAATCTCTTGTTTCAACCACTATCGGATCCACATCATCTATTCTCAATCTTCAGATTCCAAACGTCACTCAATTTCTTACCATTAAACTCACTTCGGCTAATTATTTGCTATGGCATGCACAAATCATGCCTCTTCTTCATGGATACAGATTGGTTTCTCATGTCTATGGTACTGTTACTGCACCAGATCGGTTTTTATCCTTTGGCGAACTAAATCCTGCATTTATGGATTGGTTCTATCACGATCAGATCGTTCGTAGCTGGATCAATTGTTCTGTTTCTGAATTTATTCTTCATTAGATCACTCGTTGCGCCACTGCCAAGGATGCATGGAACAAGCTCACTGTAATCTATTCCGCCGGTGCTAAAATGCGGATTCAGCAGCTGCGTAAACAACTCAAGCATCTGCAGCGAGGTAATAATTTGATTGACAATTACATGCACAAAGAGAAATCATATTATGATCAGCTTTATGCGTTAGAAGGATCTGTTACAGAGGAAAATCTTATGTGCGATGTTTTGGAAGGATTAGGTTCGGATTATCGTCCTTTTACGCGTGCTATAGAAGCACGAAATACTCAGATTACTGTTGATGAGTTGTATGCATTACTACTCAGTGAAGAATCCCAATTGAAGTTTGATTCTCTCACTCTTAACTCTGTCGTTCCTGCTACTGCTCACTATGCAAATTCTGGGCGAGGCAGTAGAGGGCGTGGCCGTGGTTACCGTGGGCGTGGTGGACAGTCATCATATCAAGGACGCGGTTCTGGACAGTCTAGTTATGCTTCTGGTCGTGGCACTTGTACTTTAACATGTTCTAATTGCAATGGAACAGGACATATTTCAAGACAATGTCCCTCACCTCGCATCAATTCTCAAGCCAATGTAGCCAAAACTCAAACTGAACCTCTTCAGACTTGGACTGTAGACTCCGGTGCAAATTATCATCTAGCAGCTAATCAGGAAACTATAGCTCATCGTATTCCTGTCAATGATGCCACCGCTCTCACAATTACCGATGGTAAAACACTTCCTGTCTTATCTCGTGGTTGTTCAATTACTTCTATTAATGGTCATAATTTTCGTTTGAATGATATTCTTATTCAACTGCTATCATTAACAATTTAATGTCAGTTTCTACTTTTACCTCATAAAATAACACTTCAATTAAATTTTTCCCTGACAAATATTTTGTGAAGGATATCTCTACGAAGCAGGTATTATACCAAGGTCCGAGTGACAATGGCCTTTATCTCTTTCCTTTGTAGCCAGTTCGGTCATTCTCTCCAAAAGCTTTCCCAACAACAGTTTCATTATGGCATAAACGGCTAGGACGTACAAATTTTTGAGTTGTTCATGATGTTCTTAGATCTAATAATATTTGTTTTGTTTCTAGTAATAAATTTCATCATTGTCATGCTTGCAATGTGAGTAAATCATATAAATTACCGTTTGTTGATTCTCTTTATCGTGCTAAACAGCCTCTTGAATTCATTTGTTCTGACGTTTGGGGTCCTGCCCCTATTGTATCTATTGATGGTTTTCGTTATTATGTGATTTTCTATGATCATTTTAGTAAGTATTGCTGGTTATATTTTCTTAAACAAAAATCTGATGTCTTCTCTGTCTTTGTTCAATTTCGGTGTTTAGTGGAAAAATATTTTGGACTGCTTATCAAAAACTTTCAATCAGATTGGGGGAGAGAATTTCGGTCTTTGTCCAATTACTTGAAACAACATGGGATTTCACAAAAGGTTTCTTGTCCTCACACTCCTGAACAAAATGGATGTGCAGAATGAAAGCATAGACATATTGTTGAGTTAGGCCGATCTCTATTACATCATGCTTCGGTTCCTTACAATTACTGGACCTATGCCTTCAATACTGCTACCTACACAATAAATAGATTGCCCTCTTCATCCAATAACAAACATACTCCCTATGAAATTTTATTTCATGAGAAACCTACTTATGATGAATTGCGTGTGTTTGGTTCATTGTGTTATCCTTGGTTGAAACCTTATTCATCTCACAAACTTGCTCCTAAGTCTTCTCGTTGTGTTTTTCTTGGCTATAGTAAACTTTATAAAGGGTATACTTGTCCTGAAATTTCTTCTGATCGTCTTTTTATCTCACACCATGTCTTGTTTTTTGAGCAGGAGTTTTCTTTTAAGAAGTTGGATGATAATGGCACTACCTCAGTGGCTGAAGTGAGTCCTACGTCCATTCCATTACCACGCATTCCACCTTTGTCAAATACACAACCTGGTATCCTAGGAGCAGCTCCAAAATGCAGCTTACAAACCTCTCTTAGACATCAAAATGATGTTGCTTCCATTACTCCAGCCCCTACCCAAAATGACGCCACAACTGACACAGGTCAGGCCCACATACCAAGCCCATCACCTGAGTGCACCGTATCACTAAACACCAACCAAATCAAGCTGATCAATTTTCGTCAAACCGAACCGCTTATTCCTCCGACCCAGCCCAACCTCCAACGCACAATTTCAATTACACAACCAAAACTAGATTCCAACCTATTCGACCCCAGTAGAAACAACACTTCATCTCCTCCCCCTGTTCCTTTGCAAGTTAAGACACATTCCATGGTGACTAGACAACAAACGGGCAAGCTCAAACCGCAAACTCCATGGCCTCCAAAGTTAAATAATGTGATTGCTTCTTTCTCAGTACCTAGTTGCTATACTCAAGCTGTCAAAGATCCAAATTGGCATGATGTAACGACCCGAAAATCCGGACCGTTACCGGCGCTAGGATCCAGATCGGCATAAGGCCGTCGGGAACCGTAGCAAGCCTGGCATAGCCTGAAAACCTGTTTAATCCCATACATGATCAACAATACTCATAAACCTGTAAACATTCTCATACATCAACCAGCTCAACTTAAACATTATCATAAACATAAACATAAACCTCCACTGGAGCCCTCATCAAATGCTCCGATGGGGTATCTCATACATACATTGAGCCTGGTCAAACATAACCATCATAAGAAAACTATGGATCATGTATCAAGGGATAATATACACATATGGTCAAGCACAACTCTAATCCTCGTCATCATACTCATTACATTACATGACTTTAGAACCTTACATTCTCATTACATTACAATCTATCATGTCCACAACTACTAGCTATTACATGAGAGCATCTTTACCCTTGCTAATCTCTTGGTCTACCTTGTACCTGCACACCTGGGGGTTAAGGGAATGGGGTGAGCTACAAGAGCCCAGTGAGCAGAATAATAAAACATTATATCTTAAAATTTCATGCTTTCATGAAATGCGTCACATCACAAACAATTCACATCATGGATGAACTTGTCACCATATAGCCCTCCATACAATCTAATTATGCCAGGGGCGTAGAGCAGGCTCGCCTGGACTTCCATGTCATATCATATATACCAATTATGCCGGGGGCGTAGAGCAGGCACACCCGGACTTCCATAGAATGATGCCAGGGGCGTAGAGCAGGCTCGCCTGGACTTCCATGCCTAGTACATAAGGGCTAACGGATCATTCAACATTCATCCGCATCAAACAGCATAAAGTGCAATGCAACATCTTCGTGAGATCTAATGCAAGCAACCTATAATATCGCATGGTAGTCATGATGCATGAGCATGCTAAAAGAATGCATATTTTAGTTAATTTAAAACTTAAGGGTTTATTCTACTCACCTCTGGTTGGCTCTAAAGACTCTGACAAGTTACTGAAGCAGCTAGCACTGCTGGGGTCCTCGATTCCTCGGGTCCGAACCTACACAGGTGGACTCTAGTGAGGGACCAAACATACTGTAACATGACTCTAAAAATACCCCCAAAAACCCCCTAAAACATCATGAAATAATCAAAGAAAAACATGCATGAAATGGCTGAACAGGGCACTTTCGGCGGCAGGTTCGGCGGCCGAAAGTCCCTCCAGAGCCGAAACCCAGGCAGGTTCGGCGGCACCTTCGGGGGCCGAAAGTCCCAGACAAAGACGAAAGTCTCTTTTCGGGGGCAACTTCGGCAGCCGAAAGGCCTGCCTCCCAGGCAGGTTCGGCGGCCGAAAATCCCTTCGGCGGCCGAACCTGGTTTCTGCCAAAGGGCAGAAACTCGGTTCCTCATGCACATTTCACCTCCCAAACTTCAAATCATGCAAATATCTCAACCATCACATGCATACAAGTTCCTAGGGGCCTCAAAACAACAAATACCCCAACTACAACACTTCAAATAACCATAATCAACACACATTGTTCAAAACATCAATATAACCCATAAACTCAACATATATCCTAACATGCATTTCTACCCAAAGAACTCATAAAAACTTGTTTAAAACATTCAAGGAGCTTAAGATCGGCTCTTACCTCTTGAAGATCGAGAGAGAGACGACCTAAACTTGGAGATCCAAGAAAATGAGCTCCTGAGTTCCCAAAGCTCCAAAACTTGTTTCAAAACTTCAAAACTTGCAATGTGAGGTTAAAACTCAAGAAAAATGGTGGGGATTTGGAGGAAGATCACAAGATTTGCAAAGGGAAGGTTGGAAGCTTGCTGTGGCCGAAAATGGGAGAAGGCTCGCCCATTTCGGCTAAGTGCCCCATTTATAGTGGCTGGCCAGGCCACGTTCGGGGGCCGAAAGTGCCTCCGCATGCATGCCATGTTCGGCGGCCGAACCTGAGTTTCGGCGGCCGAACCTGGACTTCCCTCGCCTATGCTTTCGGGGGCCTAACGTGCCTCCAAAACGCATGCATGTTCGGCGGCCGAACTTGACTTTCGGCGGCCGAACCTGGATTTTCCTCCAAAGACTTTTCATGCAAAAACTCATTTTTTCTTTCATGTTAAAATCATAAAACATGTTAAAACATTTTTATAAAACATGATTCTACCCTTCTAGAGGTCTCCGACATCCGAGATTCCACCGGACGGTAGGAATTCCGATACCGGAGTCTAGCCGGGTATTACATTCTCCCCCCCTTAAGAACATTCGTCCCCGAATGTTCCTCAACTAGTACATAGCATAACAAACAACATAACATACATACATAGCACATAAACATATAGAGACCTAACCTTAAAAGAGATGAGGGTACTGCTGGAGCATGGACTCCCGTGTCTCCCAAGTGCACTCTTCCAGATTGTGGTGGTTCCAAAGGACTTTCACCATCGGCATTTCCTTGTTTCTCAGCTTCCTGATCTGGGTGTCTATGATCCGCACTGGCTGCTCAACATAAGTGAGATCCTCTTGGATCTCTACATCAGGCTCACTAAGAACCTTGCCCGGATCTGACACGAACTTCCTCAACATTGAAACATGGAAAACCGGATGGATTCTCTCCATCGAAGCAGGTAAATCCAGCTTGTACGACACATTCCCAATCTTTTGCAAGATTTCAAAGGGTCCGATGTATCGTGGGGCTAGTTTACCTTTCTTCCCGAAGCGAACCACTCCCTTCATGGGAGACACCTTGAGCAATACCAGATCCCCCTCCTGAAACTCTAACTGTCTTCTGCGGACGTCTGCATAGCTCTTTTGTCTGCTTACAGCAGTCTTGATTCTTTCTCTGATTATGGGTACCACCCTGCTGGTGATCTCTACTAGTTCAGGCCCTGCCAAGGCCTTTTCTCCAACTTCTTCCCAGCAAACAGGTGATCTGCACTTCCTTCCGTACAAAGCTTCATATGGAGCCATCCCGATGCTAGCATGATGGCTGTTGTTGTAGGCAAACTCCACCAAAGGTAGATGTTGCCTCCAAGAACCGCCAAAGTCTAGCACACACATTCTGAGCATATCCTCGATAGTCTGGATGGTCCTTTCTGACTGTCCATCAGTCTGGGGGTGGAAGGCAGTACTGAAATCCAACCTAGTACCCATGGCATTCTGCAGACTCCGCCAAAACCTGGAGGTGAACTGGGGCCCTCTATCAGACACTATAGAAACAGGAACCCCATGCAGTCTGACAATCTCATCTACATACACCTGCGCCAACTTGTCCACAGAATAGCCACTCCTGACAGGGATGAAGTGAGCAGATTTGGTGAGTCTGTCCACAATCACCCATATGGAGTCCAATCTGTTGGACGTTGTCGGTAACCCCACTACAAAGTCCATAGCTATGTTCTCCCATTTCCATTCTAGAATAGGTAGCGGGTTAAGCATTCCAGCCGGCTTCTGATGTTCCAGCTTCACCCTCTGACACACTTCGCAGGCTGACACGAACTGTGCCACCTCTCTCTTCATCGCTGGCCACCAATAAACCTTCTTCAGATCTTGATACATCTTGGTGGCTCCGGGGTGAATGCTGTATCTCGCATAATGAGCCTCCCTCATAATGTCTCCTTTTAGCCCTATGTCATCTGGTACACACAATCGACTCCCATAGCGGAGGATCCCCTTACTGTCAAATCTGAACTCACAATCTTTGCTTGACTGAACAGTCCTGGCAATCTTCACTAACTCTGGGTCCTCGTGCTGTTTCTGAGCCACCTGCTCCAGAAACACGGGCGTCATTTTCATCTGAGCAACTAAGGCGCCTGTACCAGACAACTCCAACTGTAGGCCTTCCTCAATGAGCTTGTACAACTCCTTCACCACTGGTCTCCTCTCTGCCGTGATGTGGGATAGACTGCCTAGTGATTTCCAGCTTAGGGCGTCCGCCACAACATTCACCTTACCCGGATGATACTGAATTTTGCAATCGTAATCACTGAGCAGTTCCACCCACCTCCTCTGTCTCAAATTCAGCTCTCTCTGACTCAAGATATGCTGCAGGCTCTTATGATCTGTGAAGATCTCACACTTTACCCCATAGAGGTAATGCCTCCACATCTTGAGTGCAAAGATGACTGCTGCCATCTCAAGATCGTGCGTAGGGTAATTCAACTCATGCCTCTTCAGTTGTCTAGAAGCATAAGCAATCACCCTTCCATTCTGCATTAACACACAACCTAAACCCACTCTGGATGCATCACAGAACACTGTGAAGTCCTCATTACTAGATGGCAGAGCTAACACTGGTGCTGAAGTCAACCTCTTCTTAAGCTCTTCAAAACTTTCTTCACATTGGTCTAACCACTCAAACTTCTGATTCTTTCTAGTTAATCTGGTCAAAGGAGCTGTAATCTTCGAGAAGTCCTGAACGAACCTCCGGTAGTAACCTGCCAAACCCAAGAAGCTTCTGATCTCTGTCACTGAGGTGGGTATAGGCCAGTTAGCTACAGCTTCTACCTTCTTGGGGTCTACCTCAATCCCATTTTCTGATACAATATGCCCCAAGAATGAGATGCTCCTTAACCAGAACTCACACTTAGAGAACTTGGCATACAAGCCATGTTCCCTCAAGGTCTGCAAAACTATCCTCAGATGATGGGCATGCTCTTCTGCTTTTTTGGAATACACTAGGATATCATCTATGAAGACAATAACGAAGCGATCCAGATACTGTCTAAACACTCTGTTCATGAGATCCATGAATGCTGCAGGGGCGTTGGTTAACCCGAACGGCATCACAAAGAACTCAAAATGCCCATATCTGGTCCTGAAAGCTGTCTTCGGCACATCTTCTTCCCTTATCCTTAGCTGATGATACCCAGATCTCAGATCTATTTTGGAGAAACAACCCGCTCCAGCTAGCTGGTCGAATAGATCGTCGATCCTTGGCAATGGGTATTTATTCTTGGTAGTGACTTTGTTCAACTGCCTGTAGTCGATACAAAGTCTAAGGGATCCATCCTTCTTCTTCACAAACAAAACTGGAGCACCCCAAGGTGAGGTACTCGGTCGGATGAAGCCCTTGTCCACCAGTTCTTGCAACTGCTCTTTCAACTCTTTCAACTCGGCTGGAGCCATCCTGTAGGGGAGGGATAGAAATAGGCCTAGTTCCAGGCATCAGCTCTATTTCAAACTCTATCTCCCTAGCAGGTGGTAAACCTGGCAGCTCGTCTGGGAAAACGTCTAGAAACTCTCTAACCACTGGCACCGAGGCGGGCTCTCTAACCTGACTGTTAAGCTCTCTCACATGAGCCAAATACCCCTGACATCCCTTCCTAAGCAACCTACGAGCCTGGAGAGCTGAGATCAAACCTCTAGGAGTGCCCCTCCTGTCTCCTCTGAAGACGACCTCTGACCCATCCTGATCTCTGAACCTGACTACCTTGTCCCTGCAGTCCAAGGTAGCACCATGGGTAGATAACCAGTCCATCCCTAGAATGACATCAAAGTCTGTCAACTCTAGAACTACAAGGTCAGCGGACATGCATCTCCCTTCCACAAAAACTGGACTACACTGGCAGACTGACTCTGCCACTGATGGGTCACACTTGGGTCCACTGACCCAGAGAGGACACTCCAACCCAGATACCATCAATCCCAACCTCTCAACGGCCCTCGGAGCAATAAAAGAATGAGATGCACCAGGGTCCATCAATGCATACACATCAGAACACCCGATGATGAGATTACCTGCCACCACGGTGTTAGATGCGTCTGCCTCCTGCTGTGTCATTGTGAAGATCCGTGCTGGTGCAGATGGACCTTCACCTCTGAAACCCGCTGAAGAAGAAGCTGTCCCTCTCCCTTTGCCTCTGCCACTGGCCTGTGTCATGGCTGGAGCTACTGGCTGTACCACACTACCAGAAGCTGTCTGATGGGACTGTGTCACCAAAGCTGTTCTAGAACACTCCCGTGCCATGTGTCCCTCTTGCCCACATCTGAAGCAGGCTGCCGTCCCAAACCGACATACTCCCCTGTGCGGCTTCCCACATTTCATGCATACTGTATTTTCTGCACCCGAGCTCGAGCCACTGCCTAATCCCAGACCTGACTTAATCTTGTTCCAGAACTTGTTCTTCTTTGACTTCCTGTGGCCCCTGTCCCATTTCTTGCTTCCTGAAGATGCTGCATTAAGAGAAGAGGAGTCTATCTTTCCCCCTCCTGGGGTCTTAGAACCAGAAGGCTGTGCCACTGACTGCTTGACTCTCCCCTCGATGATAGCACTGGCCTCCATCCTCCTAGCCATATCCACTATGGCATGGAAACTCTCCCTCTCTGCTGACTGAATCAAGGAGGAATACCTGGAGTGAAGTTTCATGATATACCTCCTTGACTTCTTCTGGTCTGTGTCAAGAGTTTGCCCTGCAAACGACAACAGCTCCAAGAATCTGTCGGTGTACTCATCTACTGTAACAGCCCGGCCCTCTTACCGGCACTGTTACCGCTCACGGCCCAGGGCTATCCCTCGCCTGGCCTCTTGCCACCTCGGGCTTTCCACTGGCGTCGTGAGCAGCTCTTAACATCCCTTCACCCTCACGGGTTCCAGGCAGGATTTGTCCCCTTGGGTTCTCGTCAAACGCATCCTTCACCAAGTGGATTTGGCCCAAATTTCCCTTAGAAAATTAGGTCGCCTCCCCCACTGCTCGAACCCTTGACCTCCCACTTTAAGGGAATAGTCTGGTGAGAGTGAGTACCAATTGTACCAATGGCACAATTGGTACTCACTCTCATCAGACTATTCCCTTAAAGTGGGAGGTCAAGGGTTTGAGCAGTGGGGGAGGCGACCTAATTTCCTAAGGGAAATTTGGGCCAAATCCACTTGGGGAAGGATGCGTTTGACGAGAACCCAAGGGGACAAATCCTGCCTGGAACCCGTGAGGGTGAAGGGATGTTAAGAGCTGCTCACGACGCCAGTGGAAAGCCCGAGGTGGCAAGAGGCCAGGCGAGGGATAGCCCTGGGCCGTGAGCGGTAACAGTGCCGGTAAGAGGGTCGGGCTGTTACATAAATAACAAAGTGATCCAGGTACTGGCTAAACACTCTGTTCATGAGGTCCATGAATGCTGCAGGGGCGTTGGTTAACCCGAACGGCATCACAAGGAACTCAAAATGCCCATATCTGGTCCTGAAAGCCGTCTTTGGCACATCCTCTTCCCTGATCCTCAACTGATGATACCCGGATACCATTCTGTAACGACCCGAAAATCGGACCGCTACCGGCGCTAGGATCCGGGTCGACTTAAGGCCGCCGGGACCCGTAGCAAGCCTGACATAAAACCTGTAAACCTGTATAATGCCATACATGATCAACAACATGCATAAAAATTAAAACTTTTCTTTCCATGAACATCAACCAAACTCAACCTGTGCATAAACATTAACATGACATTGATCCCTCTGTGGGATCTCATCTGTGCCCTCAAAGGGTGACATAACCTGTGTTGAGCTGGTTTACATAAACATCATCAAAATCTCTAAGATTATGTATAAAAAGGGATACAACATTCTATGGTCAAGCACACACTAACATCCATAAAACTCATTACATAACTATACTGTACTTTTACATTACAATTTGATAATGTCCATTGCTATCTATTACATAAGCATGACTTCTTTACTCTATCCGGACTCCCGCACTATGCTGTACCTGCAAGCCTGGGGGTAAAGGGAGAGGGGTGAGCTAAAAGCCCAGTGAGTAGAGCTAGTAAAACACATTAACACTATGCTCAAATGGAATGCATCATAACACAAACAATCCACATAAGGGTTGGGTGAACTTGTCACCAATTAGTCCAAGCTAACATAGTGCCAGGCCGTAGCATGGGGTCCTGGTCTTCCTGTCATACATACATTACTTACCATTATCCCAGGGCCACCTCTAGGCTCCTGGTCTTCGAGTCCACAATCGTGCCAGGCCGTAGAATGGGGTCCTGGTCTTTCATTTCCGTGCCAGGC
The DNA here is from genome assembly GCF_001659605.2 of Manihot esculenta. NCBI lineage: Eukaryota > Viridiplantae > Streptophyta > Magnoliopsida > Malpighiales > Euphorbiaceae > Manihot > Manihot esculenta. Next base: position 8,049,507 of record NC_035161.2, on the reverse strand, counting down.
CGTAGAATGGGGTCCTGGTCTTCCTGTCATGGACTAATTGGGTCATCCAACATTCACCCACATCATCAACAATCGATGCAATGCGGCATATTCGTGAATACTAATGCAATCATCCTGTTACATAATCATGATGCATGAAACATGATAAAACATTTAATTTAAAAGATTAAGTTTAGTTCCACTCACCTCTGGCTGACTCTGACAACACCGAAGCAGCTGAACTCACTGCTGGGGTCCTCGGTTCCTCGGGTCCGAACCTACACAGGTGGACTCAAATGAGGGACCAAACATGCTAGAACATAACTCTAAACTACTCCCCAAAAACCTCCTAAAACATCCTGAAAATATCACATAGAGATATGCATGAAATGGCTGAACAGGGCACTTTCGGCGGCACCTTCGGCGGCCGAAAGTCCTGGACAGATCCTAAAGTCAGGCACTTTCGGCGGCACCTTCGGCGGCTGAAAGTCCCAGACAGAGACGAAAGTCTCTTTTCGGGGGCAACTTCGGCAGCCGAATACTGCCTCCACAAAGGGGGTTCGGCGGCCGAAAACACTCATGTCCTCTGTCTGTCTTAACTGCTCAAACTCAATCATCTTCATTTCTCTTGAACTATCAGGGAAAGCCCATCCTGCAAATTCATTAGCAAACTCTTCCCATGTAATACGGTCCACCCTCGGTTTCACATAGCTCTTGAACCACTCATGGGCCTTCTTGCATTTTAGAGTGAACCCTGCCATCTGAATGGCTCTACTGTCATCTGCTCCCATCTCATCTGTTATTGTTTTGACCTTCTCCAGATACACAAACGGGTCATCACCTGTTTCAAACTGGGGAGCACCCAACTTCATATAATCAGTCATCTTCACCTTGCTCCCTCCAGACGAACTAGGGTTAGGGTCTTGATTTGTTTGGACAGTAGGTGCTGCTGGTGGTGGAGGAGGTGCAGCATCCCCTGGGGTAGGGTTTGCTGGATTTGGATAGTAGGATGGGGGTGGGTACATTTGGTACTGTGGGTATGGTGGGTAGTATGGTGGGTATGGCATCTGTGTGGGGTAAGGGCTAAAGCTATCCGATGTACCTCCCATCGAATACCCGAGATTATGTGGAAAGGGTGGGTACTAGGGTAGCTGAACAAATCCCGAGGCCTGAGTGCCTCCTTGGGACTCTCCCATACCCTCTTCTGACATACTAACACCCAGACTGTCATCCCTCCTCTGCTCTACCTCCATATCATCAGACATTCCCCCTTGAACCGTTCCCCTCACTGATCCGCTTCTACCCAGATCCAGAGACCTTCTAGGGTCTCTTACTGCCCTTTCCCTGCTCGACCTGCTAGACATTGCCCTAGGCAATGCTGGAGGACGGGCGCTCATGCCCTCATCCTCGGGTGGCACTCCAGTCAATCTTGCAGATCGACGAGTTCCTCTCATCCTGTTTTCTGAAAAACAGTACACATAGCACAAACATTAGCATCATATGGTTCATGTGGGCACACATGAACCCTCATCACATACATCACATAACAGTCATAACATTAATACACATGCATATTGTCATGGCATTTCACATCATCAAACAAGACAGGACTCCACATCCTATCCTAGTGGACATGATCTTCCCTATTGTGCTTGACCTTCTCTAACATCTATGAGCCCGACACTATCTAGGTCCGACCATATGAACCTAGGGCTCTGATACCACTCTGTAACGACCCGAAAATTCGGACCGTTACCGGCGCTAGGATCCAGATCGGCATAAGGCCGCCGGGAACCGTAGCAAGCCTGGCATAGCCTGAAAACCTGTTTAATCCCATACATGATCAACAATACTCATAAACCTGTAAACATTCTCATACATCAACCAGCTCAACTTAAACATTATCATAAACATAAACATAAACCTCCACTGGAGCCCTCATCAAATGCTCCGATGGGGTATCTCATACATACATTGAGCCTGGTCAAACATAACCATCATAAGAAAACTATGGATCATGTATCAAGGGATAATATACACATATGGTCAAGCACAACTCTAATCCTCGTCATCATACTCATTACATTACATGACTTTAGAACCTTACATTCTCATTACATTACAATCTATCATGTCCACAACTACTAGCTATTACATGAGAGCATCTTTACCCTTGCTAATCTCTTGGTCTACCCTGTACCTGCACACCTGGGGGTTAAGGGAATGGGGTGAGCTACAAGAGCCCAGTGAGCAGAATAATAAAACATTATATCTTAAAATTTCATGCTTTCATGAAATGCGTCACATCACAAACAATTCACATCATGGATGAACTTGTCACCATATAGCCCTCCATACAATCTAATTATGCCAGGGGCGTAGAGCAGGCTCGCCTGGACTTCCATGTCATATCATATATACCAATTATGCCGGGGGCGTAGAGCAGGCACACCCGGACTTCCATAGAATGATGCCAGGGGCGTAGAGCAGGCTCGCCTGGACTTCCATGCCTAGTACATAAGGGCTAACGGATCATTCAACATTCATCCGCATCAAACAGCATAAAGTGCAATGCAACATCTTCGTGAGATCTAATGCAAGCAACCTATAATATCGCATGGTAGTCATGATGCATGAGCATGCTAAAAGAATGCATATTTTAGTTAATTTAAAACTTAAGGGTTTATTCTACTCACCTCTGGTTGGCTCTAAAGACTCTGACAAGTTACTGAAGCAGCTAGCACTGCTGGGGTCCTCGATTCCTCGGGTCCGAACCTACACAGGTGGACTCTAGTGAGGGACCAAACATACTGTAACATGACTCTAAAAATACCCCCAAAAACCCCCTAAAACATCATGAAATAATCAAAGAAAAACATGCATGAAATGGCTGAACAGGGCACTTTCGGCGGCAGGTTCGGCGGCCGAAAGTCCCTCCAGAGCCGAAACCCAGGCAGGTTCGGCGGCACCTTCGGGGGCCGAAAGTCCCAGACAAAGACGAAAGTCTCTTTTCGGGGGCAACTTCGGCAGCCGAAAGGCCTGCCTCCCAGGCAGGTTCGGCGGCCGAAAATCCCTTCGGCGGCCGAACCTGGTTTCTGCCAAAGGGCAGAAACTCGGTTCCTCATGCACATTTCACCTCCCAAACTTCAAATCATGCAAATATCTCAACCATCACATGCATACAAGTTCCTAGGGGCCTCAAAACAACAAATACCCCAACTACAACACTTCAAATAACCATAATCAACACACATTGTTCAAAACATCAATATAACCCATAAACTCAACATATATCCTAACATGCATTTCTACCCAAAGAACTCATAAAAACTTGTTTAAAACATTCAAGGAGCTTAAGATCGGCTCTTACCTCTTGAAGATCGAGAGAGAGACGACCTAAACTTGGAGATCCAAGAAAATGAGCTCCTGAGTTCCCAAAGCTCCAAAACTTGTTTCAAAACTTCAAAACTTGCAATGTGAGGTTAAAACTCAAGAAAAATGGTGGGGATTTGGAGGAAGATCACAAGATTTGCAAAGGGAAGGTTGGAAGCTTACTGTGGCCGAAAATGGGAGAAGGCTCACCCATTTCGGCTAAGTGCCCCATTTATAGTGGCTGGCCAGGCCACATTCGGGGGCCGAAAGTGCCTCCGCATGCATGCCATGTTCGGCGGCCGAACCTGAGTTTTGGCGGCCGAACCTGGACTTCCCTCGCCTATGCTTTCGGGGGCCTAACGTGCCTCCAAAACGCATGCATGTTCGGCGGCCGAACTTGACTTTCGGCCGCCGAACCTGGATTTTCCTCCAAAGACTTTTCATGCAAAAACTCATTTTTTCTTTCATGTTAAAATCATAAAACATGTTAAAACATTTTTATAAAACATGATTCTACCCTTCTAGAGGTCTCCGACATCCGAGATTCCACCGGACGGTAGGAATTCCGATACCGGAGTCTAGCCGGGTATTACACATGATGCCATGATTCAAGAGCTTAATGCTTTAATTCAAGCTAGAACTTAGGAATTCGTCCCTCGGGACAAGGCATAGAATATAGTTGGTTGTAAATGGGTGTTCAGAGTTAAACAGAAATCTGATGGCATTATTAATAGATATAAGGCTCGCCTTGTTGCTAAAAGATATCATCAACGTCCCGGCATTAATTACTTTGAAACATTTTCACCGGTTGTCAAACCAACTACTATTCGAATAATTTTGTCCTTAGTCGTCTCAAATGATTGGTTAGTGAAGCAATTAGATGTTTCTAATGATTTTCTGTATGGAGATTTGGATGATGAAGTTTACATGGAGCAACCTCCAGGTTTCACTGATACATCTAAACCAAATCATGTTTGTCGTCTACGCCGTTCACTATATGGTCTTCGTCAAGCTCCACGTCAGTGGTATAAAAGTCTGTTCTCAGCCTTAATCAATCAAGGGTTTCGAGTCTCTCCTGCAGATTCCTCTCTATTTTGCTATGTCAAGAACAATATCAAGTTGTTTATCCTTGTGTATGTGGAAGATATTATCATGACCAGTACATGTAGTCATCCTTTGAATAATATTATTTTCTCTCTCAAATCTGAGTTCATGTTGAAAGATTTGGGCACATTGGAGTATTTCCTTGGTATGGAGGCAACTTTGATCGCTGATGGAATTTTGTTAACTCAACAAAAGTATATACTTGACTTGCTTCACAAAGCACAGATGGGAGACTGCAAGGGAATCTCCACACCAGCAACTCCAAAAGATAAGATGTCTGCTATACAAAGCCGCCCAATGAGTGATCCCACGTTACATCGAAGTATAGTAGGTGGATTGCAATACTTGAGTTTAACCCGACCCGAGGTCTGTTATTTAATTCACAAGGTTTCTCAGTTTCTTCATGCACCTACTGAGGATAATTGGTGTTCAGTTAAGCGTATATTGAGGTATCTCAAGCACACTGTTGGTCATGGTCTTTACATCTCCAAATCGACAAACATAGATTTGAATATCTATACTGATACTAATTGGGCGAGTGACATTGATGATCGCAAGTCTACCACAGGTTATGCTATTTTCATGGGCACAAATCTCATATCTTGAAATTTCAAGAAACAACAAACAGTTGCTCGTTTGTCAACAGAGGCTGAATATCGAGCTATTTGTCTTGCTATCACTGAATTAACTTGGATTCAGTCAAGTTGCGTAACATTACTTTCCATTCCACCAAAACTCCCAACTTGTGGTGTGATAATATTGCTGCAACATATCTTTCTATTAATCCTGTTTTTCATGCTCGGACGAATCACTTGGAAGTCGATTTTCATTTCGTTCGTGATAAAGTGCAAAAGAATGAAGTCAAAGTGCAGTTTATTTGCTCTAAAGATCAATTAGCTGACATTCTGACTAAACCATTATCCAAAATGCGGCATTAAACTCTGATACAACACTTAACAATTCGTCATGTCCCTACAACGCACAAATTGAGGGGGCGTGATAAGGTTTAGAGTTGTGATAAGATTTAGAGTTGGTTAAGATAATATTTGTTATCATACAATATGTATCCAACTCAACCACTAGCTAACTGTTGATAGACTTAATATATACTATATAAATGTATTCTATACAGAAATACAAATAATATATAGAATTCTCAATACCATAAACATTCTATAAAATTATACCGATGTATATAAAAATATAATTATATATATTTTTTCTAAAACGACCCTTTCTCTCTTTTCATCAAAACAAACGGCTATTTAGTAGCCACTATTTTTTTTTTAATTTTTTTCATATACTTAATATTTTACCGGAGAAAATCTTAATCAACTAAATTAATAAATTGAAACATAGATTTTGTAAGAAAATTTCATAAAATATCATGTGATTCTTTTGAGCTTCAAAATATCAAATGATTTAAATTTTAGAAAATACTTGAATTTGACTGCCCATGACCGATAACAATATCCACTAATGTGCTATATACATATATGATATCGATTATTTGGAGAATAAATTTTTAAATTTAGGCTTATTTTTCATATAAAATATTTTCTAACAAAAATTTTATTTTTTATTATTTAATATTAATTTTAAAAAATAAAATATATTAATAAATTTATATATAAATTATTAATACCATTTCCAAAATATAGAAGAAAAAAACCCTTAAAATTACATAACTTTTCATTTCATCAAGAATTGTTTTAATTAAATTTTTGAGTGCGAAAGCTTGAAAAAGTTTTTGAAAAATATTTTTTATAAACGAGTCTTTTTTATATTTATTTTACTTATAAAAATAATTTCAATTTGCTGCTTTAAATTTATTTTTATAGAAGTGATATACCAGTAAATTTTAATATAATGATTATTTAAATAATAAAGTAAAATCTCATGAATTAACTAAATTAATGTTTAAATTTTATTAAATCTTAAATACTATATTATAAATACCTTTAAAATAAAAACTTATGACTTCATTGGAACTTCGATTCCAAAGGGATTACATAAATATTTCAAAGTCATTAATCTGTGGTGGGCAAGAAAGTAATTTAACCCATGCTACACTCCCAAGTCTTGTGATGGAGGAGGAGACTTTCATATTTGAACGCAATAATAAAACATTTTAAATTTCTTCAATAAATTATATATTTTTATTAATTTTAAAAACAATTAAAAAAATATAACAAATTCATAATTCATAATCAATAATCTTTCTTATTAATTGGGAGAAAGACTGGCAAATGGAGGAACTATTTTATTTAGTAATTTTTCCTTTTTTTAAAAACAAAAAAGAGAAGGGCGGTACTTATTTCGTCTTTATTTTTTTTTACAGGTTAGAACTTAAAAGAGTATTTAGTTTATTCTTTACTCTTTTCATCAGTATTATTGGGTGAGTATTCAATCACTTCGGTTAACTAATAAATTGAAAATTAAAATTTTAGTATTTATAAAAATTAAACTAAATCGATTTTGATTAGAAATTAAATTAAATTAAATCGATCTGATTCAATTCGATTCAATTCAGTTTGATCAATTTAAATTTTTAATAAAATTTTTATTTTTATATTTTATTTTTAATATTTTAAAATTTAATTAGAATATTTTAACTTTAATATAACCTAATCTCTCTATATTATTATGAGTAATCGGTTCGTTTTAATTTTTTTAATTTTTTTATCAAAATCGAACCGAATTAAAATAACTGAAATTTTTAAAATTAAAAATTAAATTAAAATAAATAAAAAATCAAACCAAAATTTTAAATTTATTCGATTTATCAGTTTTTTTATTTAAAATTAATGTTGATCAGTTTCCAAACAGTTTATTTTTGCGTTTAATAACTTAAAAAAAAAAAGACTATTAATCCGGAAGGATGATGTGAGTTTTGTGGTTGCTAGAGCAGACTCTTTTTATAGCCAGATGGATGCAAAGTGTGCTGAAGCTATAGTATTCCGGGAAGCATTGAGCTGGATTAAAGAGTGTGGATGGGATCGAGTACTTTTCGAATTGGATGCTCAGGTACTTGTGATGTCAGTTAATTGTGTTTTGTTAGATGATTTATCGTCTTTTGGCCTTTTGGTTCAAGATTGTAAACTGCTTCTATCTAGTTATGAGGAAGCAAAGTGTGTTTTTGTTCATAGATCTGCGAATGATGTCGCTCATGTTCTAGCAACATCGGCTCATTCTGAGTCAGGTCAAGGAATTTGGATTGATATCCCTCCTCCTCACATTGTTTCTTTGTTCTCTTTGAATTAATGAAGTTTTCTTTGTTCTCAAAAAAAAAAATAATGGATAAGCAGTTTATCAACTGCCTTTTTAATTAATTTTAAATTTAAAATTTTTTTCTCATTAGCTGCTAATAAGTGATGAGATTTTATATTTTATTTTGATTATATTATTTTTTAAAATATTTATTAATTATCAAATTTTTATATTAAAATAAATTTTAATTTATATTATTAAATTATTTTCTAATTATAAAATAAATATAAATATTATAAAAATAACTTATATATGCATAAAAATAAAATTTTTTTATTGATAATTATATTTTAAAATTTTATATATATTATATAATAGATTATTAATTTATATATATATTTTAATTATAAATAAATTATATAATATATATCCTTATTCATCAATTTACATTTAAATAATAAAAATTAGATATTTTTTATTAAATATTTTAAATATTTTAACTGTAATTAATATTAGCTATCAATCTTTTGCTATCAACATCAGCTACTAATTATCAACAATCAACCATTAACCATATCAAACGGTTCAACTAAGATAAAAGTGTAAAGAAATACAACATAAAATTTTATTAATCTAATTATTAAATTTATAATACTCTAATTTTAGCCTTAGTTTCCTTTATCTGTAATTGCACTTTCCTTTACTAATTTGCCGTTATCTAAATTACTATACTCTATTTATTAAAAAAAATTTCATAAATTTAAAAAAAATAATAAAAATATAATAAATAAAAATTCTGATTTCAAGAAGGATTCCGAAACTAGAACCATTTCTTCCTCCTTTAAAAAATAACAGAGCTTTGCTATGTTATTTATAAAAAGAAAGAAAATTCATTTTCAATCTAAATCTTCAGTTTCTCATCCCAATCAATTCATAATCTTTTAAAATTTTGAATTAAATTCTTATTTAAATTAATATTTTAATAAAAAATTCAATAATGTTTATAAAAACTTAATATTTGGATAAATAAATTTTATTCTATTTATCAAAATTATTATAATTTAATTTATTTTCTCTATTATTAAATAGTAATTTTTATTATTTAAAAATTAAAAAAAATAAGTTTTAGTTAGATCAATTAATGAAATTTTATTTTTAAGATTAATAATTTTCATAAGTTGATCTAAATAATATTCATAATAGTTTATTAAGTATTTTTTAGTCCGTGTAATTTTAAAAGTTTTAATTATACTGAAATATTAACAAATTTTTCATAAAATATATATACATATATATATATATTTAGTATTTAAAATTTACATTTCACATTTTAAATTTTTATTCTAAAATATTTATTTATCACTTCATATATTTGTTTTTAATTCTAGTTTCCAGTATAGATAATAGGGTATACATTCTAAACTTATTTTGCTACCACTAAATAGATAAATATATAATATTGATATTTTTTAAATATATATATATATATATATATATATATATATTTATGTATATACATATATTATTTTATTTATTTAAAATGAGAATGAATAAAAAAATTTATATTTCTTGAATTAATGAAAATAAAATTTAAAATACGACTCAATAAATAGCCGATTACATATATACTGAATAGATAACACCTTGAGGTGATTTATTTTCAATTTAGTATATATTTATACTGTTTTTGAAACAATTAATATACAAATAGAGACATACGTTAGGTGGTTACTCTTTTAGGTAGCTCTGCATATGACTAGTATTTTATTTGCTTTTGAGCCAATATTTTCATCATAGAGTCTAAGATGCCAACATTATTCTCATACCGTTACTATTTTATTTTAACTCATATGAGATGTCAATATTGTAATACCCGGCTAGAGTCTGGCATCGAAATTCCTACAGTCCGGTGGAATCTCGGATGTCGAAATCCTCTAGAAGGATAAGAAATGTGTTTTTCTAATTGATTTTCATAAGTTTTAAGGTTTTAGTTTTTGAAAGAAAAACACCAAGGAAGAATTGTCAGGTTCGGCCGCCGAAAGTGATGTTCAGCCGCCGAACGTTGCATGGTTTCGGAATCACGTTTGGCCGCCGAAGGTGATCTGTCCAGCCACCTATAAAAGGCTATAGGTCGGTGAATGGATAAGATTTTCTTTCCATTTCCACGGATAGAGGTGAGACCATGATCTTCCTTGGGTGATCTTCATGTTTTCTCCCAATCTTTCAAAGTTTTGAGAAGTTTTCATGTTGTTTTGAAGCTTTTTAGCTAAAGACCAAAGTTTTGAAACTTGGAGACTTTGAGAGCGAGTTTCTCCATATCTCCACGTTAGGATCACCTATCCTCTCGATCTTCAAGAGATAAGTGTAGATCCTTAGCTTCTTTGATGTTTTATGAAGGTTTTATGGAAGTTTTATGGGTAGAAATATTGCATGTTAAGTTAAGTAGGGTTTTTGTATGTTTGTTGGTGATAACATGTGTATGTGTTGAGTTGTGATGCTTGTTGGGGTTTTAAGTTAGTTTTGGACCCCTTTGTACAGGTACTTGAGTATATGCTTATTGTTGAGTTGTTGGTTGCATGTATGAGGAAGTTTGGAGGAGTTTTGCATGAAACAGAGCAGAGTTCTGCCTTACTGGAGAATCCAGTTTCGGCCGCCGAAAGAAGGTTCGGCCGCCGAACGTGCTAAGGAGGTGGTTTCGGCTGCCTAAACCCGCTCCCGAAAGTTTGGACTTTCGACTCTGGAGGGGGGTTCGGCCGCCGAAGGTCCCGCCGAAGGTTGAGACTTTCGTCTCTGGAAAGGACTTGTGATGGAGGAGGAGACTTGCATATTTGAATGCAATAATAAAACATTTTAAATTTCTTCAATAGATTATATATTTTTATTAATTTTAAACATAATTAAAAAATATAACAAATTCATAAATCATAATCAATAATCTGTCTTACTAATTTGAGAAAGGGAACTATTTTATTTAGTAATTTTTTTTTTTAAAAAAAAAGGGAAGGGTGGTACTTATTTCCTCTTTATTTTCTTTTACAGTTGAAATTAATTAAAAGGGTGATTAATTTACTCTTTTCATTCATCCAGCTGAATTTCCAACAAGGCAATTCAAGTGAATTTTTTTTTTCTATGGACATTCACAGTACAGAAATTGCTAGGAAAGTTTACGGCCATGGTGACAATTTGATTTGATAGCATATTACTATAATTAATATAAAATTGAAAGATTGAGTATATAAATTTATAAAAAAATTAAGACAATTCATATAACTTCAAATTTTATTTGAAGGTTATTTTTTTGGTTTAAACATTAATTCTAATTAAACAGTTTTAAATAAGACTATTAGAAATCAAATCCAACCTCAAAATAATTATTGAAGGTTCCCCATATGTAATTAAAGAAGGGAGTTTATTTATTTATTTTAAAATATTATTAATTCTGCCATTTCTAGAGATATTTATTCATCCTTGTTTGATAGAGTCAATGTCATAGGATAAGATATTAGAGTTTGAAATCCTGGCACCCATCCCATTCCAGTGAAAGTTGAACTAATTAATGCTTTAATTGGAATTTTTGTACCAAAGGCATGAATTTCTAAGTCTACAGAGATCTATAAGATGAAAATTATATATTTTATATTATAAAAAATGGTAATTACCCTTATAAAAAGATCATTTTATGAAAAAATATTTTAAAATTTGTAATTTAGTTACAAAATAAGCATATAAATATTATAGATTTAATTTCTAAAATCTGCTAGAGTGTTTGTTTTTTAATTGAGAAGTTATGGGAACATCAACTGTCAATGTTATTGAGATTCTTGCCTTGCTCATTCTACTTCAAAGCGTTTCCTCCTTCTGCAATGGAGATAATTTCAATGGAAGCTGTATCAAGACTGAAAGAGAAGCTCTTGTGAAATTCAAGTCAAGCCTCTTCAACAATTCAAACTCATTGCCTTCATGGGAGGGAGATGACTGCTGCAGATGGCACGGAGTCATGTAGTTAAGCTCGTTCTTTCTTGGGCGTCCATCATGGGAAACATTTCCCTTCATCTTGGAAATCTTTCAAACTTGCAGAATCTTGATCTCAGTTGGAATCCTTCATTGGCAATCCACAGCCTCCATTTTCCATCTTCTTTGAAATACTTGAACTTGTCGTATGTGCTCCTGGACAAGTGTGACAATTGGTTGCAGTCAATAAACATGCTTCCTTCTTTACTAGAATTAGAATTGTGGAATTGAGAGCTTTCCATCATTGGTGATGTTTCACATGTCAATTTTACATCTCTTGAGGTTCTCGACCTTGGATTGAACAACTTCCATTCCACAATCCCAAGCTGGTTATATAATATTACCAAACTTCAAAATCTTGATCTGTATTCTAGTGCTTTCCGAGGGTCTCTTTCAACTGATATCAGTAATCTTAATTCTCTTGCTTCCCTTAATGCGGGTTTTAATTCTTTGGAAGGCAACATACCCAACACGTTGAACAGGCTTTGCAATTTGATTGAGCTACACTTGGGTTACAACAAGTTCAGCGGTGAGATTTCCGGAACTTTTAGCAACTCATCCGGTTGCATCAAGAACAGTTTAGAGAATCTGATTCTTTTAAACAATTCCTTTTCTGGTAGTATTCCAGATAATTTGGGCCAATTTAAACGCCTGAAAGGTCTTTATCTTTCTAAAAACTCTTTCTGGGGTTCAATTCCTGTATCCATTGGACAGCTTTACAACCTTGAAAGACTAGGTTTGAGTAAGAATTCATTGCATGGGGAGGTTTCTGAACTTCACTTGTTAAACCTCAGAAGCTTGATTGAGTTGAGTGTGGATGGGAATTCTTTAGTTTTTGATATTGATCCCGAATGGATACCTCCTTTTCAACTTTCCTCGATTGATTTATCATCTTGTGAAGTAGGGCCTTCGCTTCCACAGTGGCTCAAGACACAAAAGCACATTAGATTTTTAGAAATGTCTAATGCAAGCATCTCAGATAACATCCCTGACTGGTTTGAAAATATTTCTTCCAATATTGTAGGATTGGATTTATCTTATAATCAGTTGTTTGGGACCTTGCCAACTTTCAGAAAACTGAACACACCTTATGCTAACGAATATAGGATCATATTGTTGAAATCTAACCAGTTTGATGGTTTTTTAACCTGTTCTCATTTTGATGCAACCATATTAGATATCTCCAACAACTTGCTCCACGGCCAGATTCCCCAGAATCTCAGTGAAATGATGCCAAGTCTGCAACTCTTATCCCTCTCCAACAACTACTTGAATGGTACCGTTCCAGCTACTTTATGCAGGAGTGGATCTTTACAAATTCTTGATCTTTCGAATAATCATCTATCAGGAATAATACCTTCGTGTTGGGGAAATTTGCCTAGTTTAACTGTGATTGATTTTTCAAGTAATATGTTGAGTGGTGATGTTCCAATGTCCTTGGGTTCTCAAGAGTCGCTTGTTTCCCTGCATTTGCAAAACAATACTCTGCAAGGAAAGATTCCAATGTCATTAAGGTATCTAGAATCCTTGGAGACTCTTGATCTTAGCATGAATGCTTTTGATGGTTTTATTCCTTCATGGATAGGTGAGAGCCTATCTTCTCTGAAAGTACTGAGTATTCACTCTAATAAATTTGAAGGTGAGATTCCTCTGCAGCTTTGCTACCTTGCTTCTCTTCGCATATTGAACTTGGCAAATAACGTGATGACTGGAACCATACCTAATTGTTTTGGCAATTTTACTGCAATTGCTATGCATGAGCAGAAAGGGCATTGGGACTATTACACTAAAGCTGAATGCCCCTGCAGCATTCATGGATCTGATGAACAGAGTTTTCAGTCAGTACCTGGGTCACTTTGTTATTGTCTTCATAGATGATATCTTAGTGTACTCCAGAAATGCAGAAGAGCATGTCCATCATCTGAGGTTAGTTTTGCAGACCCTGAGGGAGCACGGCTTGTATGCCAAGTTCTCCAAGTGTGAATTTTGGTTGAGGAGCATCTCATTCTTGGGGCATGTTGTGTCAGAACAGGGAATAGAAGTGAACCCCAAGAAAGTAGAGGTTGTAGCTAACTGGCCTAGACCCACTACAGTAACAGAGATTAAAAGCTTTTTGGGTTTGGCAGGTTACTACAGGAGGTTCGTGCAGGACTTCTCTAAAATTGCCGCTCCTATGACCAGATTGACCAAGAAGAACCAAAGGTTTGTGTGATCTGATCAATGTGAAGAGAGTTTTGAGGAGTTGAAGAAAAAGGTTGACGTCAGCACCGGTGTTAGCTCTGCCTACCAGTAATAAAGACTTCACAGTGTTCTGTGATGCGTCCCGTGTGGGACTGGGTTGTGTGTTGATGCAAAATGAAAGGGTGATTGCTTATGCTTCTAGACAGCTGAAGAAGCATGAGTTGAATTATCCTACACATGACCTAGAGATGGCAGCTGTGATCTTTGCACTCAAGATATGGAGGCATTACCTCTATGGGGTTAAATGTGAGATCTTTACGGATCATAAGAGTTTACAGTACATCTTGAGTCAGAGAGAGTTAAACCTGAGGCAGAGGAGATGGGTAGAACTGCTTAGTGACTATGATTGCAAAATCCAGTACCATCCGGATAAGGCAAATGTTGTAGCAAATGCCCTAAGCCGGAAATCACTTGGCAGTTTGTCTCATATTACAGCAGAGAGGAGACCGGTGGTGAGAGAGTTCTACAAGCTCATTAATGAAGGGTTGCAGCTAGAGTTATCTGGTACAGGAGCTTTGATAGCTCAGATGAGAGTGACGCCCGTGTTTCTGGAGCAGGTGGCCCAGAAACAGCATGAGGACCCAGAGTTAGTGAAAATTGCCAGGACTGTTCAGTCAGGCAAGAATGAAGAGTTCAAATTTGACAGCAAAGGGATCCTCCGCTATGGGAGCAGGTTATGTGTACCAGATGATGTGAGTTTGAAGGGAGACATTATGAGGGAAGCTCATAATGCCAGATAAAGCGTTCACCTTGGAGCCACCAAAATATACAGGATCTGAAAAGAGTTTATTGGTGGCCAGCTATGAAGAGAGAGGTGGCACAGTTCGTGTCCGCCTGTGAAGTATATCAGAGGGTGAAGCTGGAACATCAGAAGCTGGCTGGAATGCTTAACCCACTGCCGATTCTAGAGTGGAAATGGGAGAATATAGCTATGGATTTTGTGTTGGGGTTACCGACAACATCCAACAGACTAGACTCCATATGGGTAGTTGTGGACAGACTGACTAAATCTACTCACTTCATCCCTGTCAGGAGTAACTACTCTGTGGACAAATTGGCGCAGGTGTTTGTGGATGAAGTCGTCAGGTTGCATGGGGCTCCAGTTTCAATAGTGTCAGACAAGGAACCCCAGTTCACCTCCAAGTTTTGGCTGAGTCTGCAGAGTGCTATGGGTACCAGGCTAGACTTTAGCACTGCCTTCCATCCTCAGACGGACGGACAGTCAGAGAGGACCATCCAAACAATAGAGGATATGCTCAGAATGTGTGTGCTAGATTTTGGCGGTTCTTGGAGGCAGCATCTGCCCTTGGTGGAGTTTGCCTACAATAACATCTATCATGCTAGCATAGGGATGGCTCCATATGAAGCTTTGTTTGGGAGGAAGTGCAGGTCATCTGTTTGCTGGGAAGAAGTAGGAGAGCGGGCTTTGGCAGGCCCAGAGTTAGTAGAGATCACCAGCAGGGTGGTGCCCATTATCAGAGAGAGGATCAGAACTGCTGTGAGTCGGCAGAAAAGCTATGCAGATGTCCACAGGAGGCAGGTAGAGTTCCAGGAGGGAGATATGGTGTTGCTCAAGGTGTCTCCTATGAAAGGGGTGGTTCATTTTGGGAAGAAAGGTAAGCTAGCTCCACGGTACATCGGACCCTTCGAAATTCTGCAGAAGGTGGGGAATGTATCTTACAAGTTGGACTTACCTGCTTCCATGGAAAGAATCCATCCGGTTTTTCATTTTCTATGTTACAAAAGTTTGTGTCAGATCCGGACAAGGTTCTTAGTAACCCTGATGTAAAGATCCTAGAGGATCTCACCTATATTGAGCAGCCAGTGCGGATCTTAGACACGCAGATCAGAAGGTTGAGGAACAACGAAATTTCGATGGTGAAATTCCTTTGGAACCACCGCAATATAGAAGAATGTACCTGGGAGACACGGGAGTCTATGCTCCAGCAATTCCCCTATCTCTTCTAAGGTATGTGTTATATGTTTATGTGTTTATGCGTTTATGTCCTTGCCTTATATGTGTTTGTTTGGTGAACATTCGGGGACGAATGTTCTTAAGGGGGAGAGAATGTAATACCCGGCTAGACCCCGGCATCGGAATTCCTATTTTTCGGTGGAATCTCGGATGTTGGAAACCTCTAGAAGGGTAAAATATGTTTTTCTAAAATGTTTTTACATGTTTTCATGGTTTTAATGAACAAAAGAATTGAGTTTTGAAAGAAAAGCACCAAGGGAGGAAATCCAGGTTCGGCCGCCGAATTTGGTGGAGTTTTGGAGTCACCTTTGGCCTCCGAAGGTGGTCTAGTCAGCCACCTATAAAAGGCCCCATGTCCGAAAATGGGTGAGTTTTCTCCTCCATTTTCGGGCAAATGTGAGTTCATGCCCTTCCATGGTTAGTTTTGATGATTTCCTTCAATCCCTTCAAGTTTTTAATAAGTTTTAACTTGGTTTTGAAGATTTTTAGCTAAGATTGAAGTTGGGAAGCTTGGAGACCCCGGAGCTTAAATCCTCTCAATCTCCAAGTTTGGATCACCTCTCCTCTCGATCTTCAAGAGGTAAGTGTAGATCCTCACCATCTTTGATGTTTTAAGCAAGTTTTATGAAGGACTTTAGGGTAGAGATGCATGTTTAAGCTAGTTGTAAAAAATGTTAGGGTTTATGTGAGTTAAATGATGAATGTATGTAAAATATGTATATGCCATGTGATGTTTGTTGGGGTTTAGGATAGTTTGAGACCCCTATATGCTTGTTTGCATGTTTATGCATGTTTGGGAGTGTTGTGTATGAGTTTGGAAGTTTTGGGAGGCATAAATGTGCATGAGAGGCTGAGTTCTGCCATTCTGGAAGAATTCAGGTTCGGCAGCTGAAGGCACTTTCGGCCGCTGAACCTGCCTGTGGTGGCATGTTTGGCTGCCTAAGCTTGCCCCCAAAAGTTTGGACTTTCGGCTCTGGAGGGGAGTTTCGGCCGCCAAACCTACCGCCGAACATGCATGAGTTTCGGATCTGGAAGGAACTTTCGGCCGCCGAAGGTGCCGCCGAAGGTGCATGACTTTCTGCTCTGGAGGGACTTTCGGCCGCCGAACTTGCCGCCGAACTTACCGCCGAAAGTGCCCTGTCCAGCCTTCCTTTGCATGTTTTCTATGAATGTTTTATGATGTTTTAAGGGGAGATGTTTAGAGTCATGTTAGTGTATGTTTGGTCCCTCATTTGAGTCCATCTGTGTAGGTTCGGATCCGAGGAACCGAGGAGCCCAGCAGTGAGATAGCTGCTTCAGAGTCCGTTCAGAGTCAGCCTGAGGTGAGTAGAATGGATCTTTATGTTTCAAAGTAAATAAATTTTAAGCATGTTCATGCATCACGAACGCCATGATATATATATTAGGTTGTTTGCATTAGAATTCACGAATATGTTGCATTGCATACTATGATGTTGATGTGGATGGATGTTGGATGACCCATTAGCCCTTGATATGATATGATGACGATGTTATGGTATGGAAGTCCAATGAGGCTCATTCTACGCCCCTGGCACAATGTAAGAGAAAGACCAGTGAGGCCCATTCTACGCCCCTGACACATTGGAATGTTATATTATGTTATGGTAATAGAAAGACCAGTGAGGCCCATTCTACGCCCCTGGTACATTTGGATATGTAGAGGGCTATTGGTGACAAGTCCATTCTTGATGTGATCTGTTTGTGATGTGATGCATTTCATGAAAGCATATGTTTTAATATATTGTTTTACTATTCTGCTCACTGGGCTCTAGTAGCTCACCCTTTCCCCTTAACCCCAGGGTTGCAGGTTCGGAATAGACCAGGAAGTCAGCAAGAGTAAATGTGATATGTCTATGTAATAGTTTAGTAGTGGACATGAAATGTAAAATGGTATGATGTAATGTAATTATTTGAGGATTAGTATTGTGCTTGGCCCTAATATATGTTGTTAATCCCTTTGTACATGATCCTTTAAATGAAAAGTTTTATGATGAGAAATGATGAATCAATCTTGATGTATGTTATGATGACCCACTAGAGCATTTGATGAGGGCTCTAGTAGGGGTTTTATGTATATATGTTTAGTGCATGCACAGATCAAGATTGGTGTATGAAAAGTTTTAAGTTTTTATAAAAATGTATGATCATGTATGAGATTTTAACAGGTAAACAAGATGTATGTTAGGCTTGCTACGGGTCCCAGCGACCTTAAGTCGATTTGGATCATAGCGCTGGTAGCGGTCCGGTTTTCGGGTCGTTACAAAAGTATAAAGAAATACAACATAAAATCTTATTAATCTAATTATTAAATTTATAATACTGTAATTGCACTTTCCTTTTATCTAAATTATTATACTCGGTTCATTAGAAGAAAAAAAATTCATAAATTTAAAAAAAATAAAAAAATAAAATAAATAAAAGTTCTGATTTTGGAAAGGATTTCGAAATCAGAACCCCTTCCTTCTTTCTCCCGAAAAACAATAGAGTTTTGTTATGCTATTTATACCAAAATAAAAATAAAAATAAAAAATAAAAAAACACTTTTTCAACCCAAATCTTCTTTTTATGAGTTGAATCAATTTATAAACTTTCAAAAATTTCTAGATTCTTATTTAAATTAATATTTTAATAAAAAAGAAATTTTAATATTTAGATAAATAAATTTTATTTCATTTATCCGTATTATTGCAATTTAATTTATTTTTTTATTATTAAATAATAATTTTTGTAATTTAAAAATTAAAAAAATTAAATTAAATTAATTAATTAAATTTTATTTTTAAAATTAATAATTTTTTTAAATTAATTTAAATAATATTCATAATAATTTATTCTGCGTAATTTTGAGAGTTCTCATTCTATAAAAATATTGTCAAATTTTTTTTTAAAAAATATATTTTTTTAATATTTAAAATTTGAATTTTATATTTTTATCCTAAAATATTTATTTATCATTATTTTTTTTTAATTCTAGGAGAGAATTCAGTTTTCAGTATAAATAATAGAGTATGCGTTTTAAATTTATTTTATCCTTGATACAAGTAAACAGATAAATATATATATAAATAAATTCATATTTTTTAAATTAATGAATGTAAAATTTAAAATACGGCTGAATAAATAATCAATTATATTATATAATACAGTGAATAAATAACAGCTAATAATAAATAATTTATTTTCGGTTTAACATATATTTATACTATTTTTAAAACACTTGATATACACATACTAATGCCAAGTGATCACCCTTTGAAATAGGTCTGACTAATATTTTATTTACTTTTGAGTCAACATTTTCTTCATAAAACCTAAAATATCAACATTACTCTTATACTATTATTATTTTATTTTAATATATCTGAAAATATCAATATTATGTGCATGTTATGAGTGTATATAAATTTTATTTATCACATTTATAATTTTATATTTATCATTCCAGTAACGATATTTTAGTAAATTGTTTATTTAATTTAATTTATATTAATTAAATTTAATTTAATTTTTAGACATATTTTAATTATAAATAAATTATATAATATATATCCTTATTCATCAATTTACATTTAAATAATAAAAATAAGATATTTTTTATTAAATATTTTAACTGTAATTAACAATTAGCTATCAATCATTCGCTATCAACATCGGCAACTAATTATCAACAATCAACCGTTAACTGTATCAAACGGTTCAACTAAAATAAGAGCGTAAAGAAATACAACGTAAAATCTTATTAATCTAATTATTAAATTTATAATACTCTATTAGCCTTAGTTTTCTTTCTCTGTAATTGCACTATTTGCTTTTTTATCTAAATTATTATACTGGGTTTATTAAATTAAAAAAATCTATAAATTAAAAAAAAATAATAAATAAAATAAATAAAAACTCTGATTTTGAGAAGAATTCCGAAATCAGAGCCCTTTCTTCTTCCTCTCCAAAAGAACAGAGATTTGCTCTGCTATTTATATATATATATATATATATAATTCATTTTCAATCTAAATAATCCCCACCTCAACCCAATTAATTTATAAATTTTTAAAATTCTCAATTATAAAAAATTAAATAATTTTTTAGTAAAACTCTAATACTTAAATAAATAAATTTTATCACATTCATTCATATTATTACAATTTAATTTATTTTTTTTACTATTAAATAATAATTTTTATAATTTAAAAATTAAAAAAAATAATAATAATTAGATCAATTAATCAAATTCTATTTTTAAAATTAATAATTTTCATAAACATCTAAATAATATTCATAATAATTTATTAAGTATTTTTTAATCCGTATAATTTTGGGATATTGACGAATTTTTCTTAATATATATATATATATATTTAGTATTTAAAATTTATATTTTACATTTTATATTTCCATCCTAAAATATTTGTTTATCAATTCTAGTGGAGGATCCAACTTCCAGTATAGATGATAGAGTATGCGTTTTAAACTTATTTTACTTTTGGTATTGGTAAACAGATAAATATATAATATTGATATTTATATATATATATTATTTTATTTATTTAAAATGATAATAGATAAAATAAATTTTTAGTTCTTAAATTAATAATAATAAAATTTAAAGTACAGCGAAACACTATATACCGAATAGATATCACTTATCAAGTGATTTATTTTTAGTTTAGCATATATTTAATTTAGTATATATCAGGTGGTGACTTTTTGAGGTAGTTTTGGCTAGTATTTCTTGAGCCAATATATTTTTATATTCTATTATTATTTTATTTTAATACATTTGAAATGCTAATATTATTAAGAGAAAATATATTACGAGTATATTTACATTTTATTTACTACATTTATAATTTTATATTCATTATTCCAATAGCAATATATTAGTAAAATGTTTATTTAATTTAATTTATATGAATTGAATTAAATTATACTTATTCAGTTGATTTATTTTAATTTAATATTACTAAATATTTAAATTTTATCTATTTTCTTTTTTTATTTATTTATATATTTACTGAGTAAATTATACTCACTTTTATATTTTTAATATTATAATTTTTTTGGGTGATCCATCCTTAACACTCTATTAGAATTTAGAAGAGGTCGGATTAATTCTAAATTTTTTATAATTTTAGATCATAATATATAAATTATATGTTCAAACTGATGGATATATTTTAATTGATGTATATATAATCTTTTGATTCTCAAAAAAATAAGATATAGTGATGTAAATATATTATAAATTAATTAGATTAGTTAACGTATCTCTTTTATGTTTTTATATTTTAAAATTATAATAAATTATACATATTCTGTGAATTTTTAAAATTTTATTCATCTTTATAGATTTAGACTAGAGAGCGGGTGTGATAAAGATAATATTTTTTTATTTGGTTATTTGTTTATTAGTAACCATCGAAATCACGCAATGCATAGATATTTTTTTAAAATTTTTAATAATTATAATTTTTAAAAATTTAGAAAATCTTATAATAAATTATTTTTATACAAAGTATCAAATGCATTTACTTAATATTAATTATTTTAAAATAAAAAGTTAAAACTCCTTGTATTCATTGGATTTTACTTTGGATTCGATAACAAGTTAATGTGGTTGCTCATACTCTATCTAGAATAGTTATATATTATGCTAGTTACACCAAGTGATTTATTCTTTCTAGTGATATTTTATCTGTTTTAACTTCTGAGTGTACTTATATATTATTTATTAGTCGGAAATAATCTTTTCAGTTATTATTTTATTTGATTTTTTGAGTTTAAAAAATTTATAAATTAATTAAAAATTAAAAATTAAAAATCACAAATGAAAGAAAAAAAGTTAAATTCTGATAATTTCATCTCAACAAAATTGACAGCAATTGAATTAATAATCTATGCTTCAATTGGAAATTTGGTACCAAAGGCACTGGATGACTCAAAATTCCAAGTCTAAAGGGATGAGCTTCTTTTTATTTTTAAGTCAAAAAACTCACACCAAGCTACTCTCCAACAATAAATATATTTTCCAACAAGGCAATTCAAGTGAATTTTTTTCTATGGACATTCACAGTACAGAAATTGCTAGGAAAGTTCATGGCCATGGTGACAATTTGATTTGATAGCATATTACTATAATTAATATAAAATTGAAAGATTGAGTATATAATTTATAAAAAAATTAAGACAATTCGTATAACTTCAAATTTTATTTGAAGATTATTTTTTTGGTATAAACATTAACTCTAATTAAACAGTTTTAAATAAAACTATTAGAAATCAAATCCAACCTCAAAAAAATTATTGAAGGGAGTTTATTTATTTATTTATTTTATTTTAAAATATTATTAATTCTGCCATTTCTAGAGATGTTTATTCGTCCTTGTTTGGTAGAGTCAATGTCATGAGGTTGAAATCCTGTGAAAGTTGAACTAATTAGTGCTTTAATTGGAATTTTTGTACCTAAGGCATGAATTTCTAAGTCTACAGACATCTATAAGATGAAAATTATATATTTGATATTATAAAAAATGGTAATTACCCTTATAAAAAGATCATTTTATATAAAAAAAATTAATATTAAATTAATGAAAACTAATTTCTAAATATTTGAATATATTTTTTTATAAATTGATGTAATAAAAACTATATTGAACATTAATTAATAATATCATTATTGAAAACTAGAGTGTTTGTTTTTGAATTGAGAATTTATGGGAACATCAACTGTCAACGTTATTGAGATTCTTGCCTTGCTCATTCTACTTCAAAGCGTTTCCTCCTTCTGCAATGGAGATAATTTCAATGGAAGCTGTATCAAGACTGAAAGAGCAGCTCTTGTGAAGTTCAAGTCAAGCCTCCTCAACAATTCAAACTCGTTGCCTTCATGGGTGGGAGATGATTGCTGCAGATGGCACGGAGTCACTTGCGATGACATAACCGGTCATGTAGTTATGCTCGTTCTTTCTCAGGCGTCCATCATGGGAAACATTTCCCTTCATCTTGGAAATCTTTCAAAATTGCAGAATCTTGATCTCAGTTGGAATCCTTCATTGGCAATCCACAGCCTCCATTTTCCATCTTCTTTGAAATACTTGAACTTGTCGTTTGTGCTCCTGGACAAGTGTGACAATTGGTTGCAGTCAATAAACATGCTTCCTTCTTTACTAGAATTAGAATTGTGGAATTGTGAGCTTTCCATCATTGGTGATGTTTCACATGTCAATTTTACATCTCTTGAGGTTCTCAGACTTGATTGGAACAACTTCCATTCCACAATCCCTAGCTGGTTATATAATATGACCAAACTTCAAAATCTTTATCTGTATTCTAGTGCTTTCCGAGGGTCTCTTTCAACTGATATCAGTAATCTTAATTCTCTTGCTTATCTTAATGTGGGTGTTAATTCTTTGGAAGGCAACATGCCCAACACGTTGAACAGGCTTTGCAATTTGATTGAGCTAGACTTGGGTAACAACAAGTTCAGCGGTGAGATTTCTGGAACTTTTGGCAACTCATCCACTTGCATCAAGAACAGTTTAGAGAATCTGTCTCTTTTAAACAATTCCTTTTCTGGTAGTATTCCAGATAATTTGGGACAATTTAAACGCCTGAAAGTTCTTTATCTTTCTGAAAACTCTTTCTGGGGTTCAATCCCTGTATCCATTGGACAGCTTTACAACCTTGAAAGACTAAGTTTCAGACAGAATTCATTGCATGGGGAGGTTTCTGAACTTCACTTGTTAAACCTGAGAAGCTTGATTGCGTTGAGTATGGATGGGAATTCTTTAGTTTTTGATATAGATCCCGAATGGATTCCTCCTTTTCAACTTGACTGGATTGGTTTATCATCTTGTGAAGTAGGGCCTTCGTTTCCACAGTGGCTCAAAACACAAAAGAGCATTAGATTTTTACAAATGTCTAATGCAAGCATCTCAGGTAACATCCCTGACTGGTTTGAAAATATTTCTTCCAATATTGTAGGATTGGATTTATCTTATAATCAGTTGTTTGGGACCTTGCCAACTTTCAGAAAACTGAACACAACTTCTGCTAACGAATATAGGATCATATTGTTGAAATCTAACCAGTTTGATGGTTTTTTAACCTGTTCTCATTTTGATGCCACCATATTGGATATCTCCAACAACTTGCTCCACGGCCAGATTCCCCAGAATCTCAGTGAAATGATGCCAAGTCTGCGACTCTTATCCCTCTCCAACAACTACTTGAATGGTACCGTTCCAGCTACTTTATGCTGGATTGAATCTTTACAAATTCTTGATCTTTCGAATAATCATCTATCAGGAAGAATACCTTCATGTTGGGGAAATTTGCCAAGTTTAACTGTGATTGATTTTTCAAGTAATATGCTGAGTGGTGATGTTCCAATGTCCTTGGGTTCTCAAGAGTCGCTTGTTTCCCTGCATCTGGAAAACAATACTCTGCAAGGAAAGATCCCAATGTCATTAAGGAATCTAGAATCCTTGGAGACTCTTGATCTTAGCATGAATTCTTTTGATGGTTTTATTCCTTGGTGGATAGGTGAGAGCCTATCTTCTCTGAAAGTACTGAGTGTTCACTCCAATAAATTTGAAGGTGAGATTCCTCTGCAGCTTTGCTACCTTGCTTCTCTTCGCATATTGAACTTGGCAAATAACGTGATGACTGGAACCATACCTATTTGTTTTGGCAATTTCACTGCAATTGCTATGCATGAGCAGAAGGGGCATTGGGAATATTACTCTAATGCTGTACCCTATGTGGGTTTTGTAAGAGGCTATGGTGAGAATGTGCAGGTTTATGTCAAAGGAATAGAGCTTGAATATACTAGCACACTTCGATTTCTGTATTCCATTGACCTTTCAGGAAATAACTTTGTTGGAGAAATTCCCCAGGAGTTGATGAATCTTTCAGGTCTATAGATCCTGAATCTATCTACAAACAAATTGGATGGACATATCCCTTGGAACATTGGCAAGTTAAGCTTACTAGAATCACTCGACTTGTCTGAAAATGAACTTTCTGGCTCTATTCCATTCAGCATTTCTGATTTGAACTTTTTAAGTCACTTGAATTTGTCATTCAATCACTTATCTGGACGAATTCCAAAGGGAAACCAACTTCAGACTTTGGATGACAAATCCATCTACATCGGCAACGATGGACTTTGTGGACCTCCATTGAATAACTGTTCAGATGATGCAGATGAATTGCCTAAAGGTCATGAAAAAGGTGGCACTACGAGGAAAGATGACTCTGAAATGGTTTGGTTCTACAGTGGTATGGGAATGGGATTTGCGGCTGGATTTGTTGGAGTTTGTAGCATCTTGTACTTCAACGACTCATGGAGGTGTGCTTGGTTTGGGTTAGTTGACAGAGTCTACAACAAGCTTTGGGTAACAATTGCAATTAAGGCAAATCAAGTGAAGAGAAAGTTTGTCAGAAACAAATTAGAAGGAAATGCATGAGAAGGTTAGTTCTTTCTATTTAATCACTCATAATTCATGGATGCTTTATTACTGTTGTTAGAGATGCAAATTGACAGAAATTTCAATTACATGATCATAATGATTTCTATGTTAATTTTGATGATAGTGTTTAATGTAGGATTCAAGGTTGTTTGAGACTGCAGCAGATGTTAAGCTAAATTTAAATAAAGCCCCTCCTCCATTCAAGGTTTGAAGTTTGGAAGGCTGGAAGATTTTCTTTAAAGGGGATGTGTTTTTGTGTGATTGTTTCCAGGATTTGATATCCTTGAGCTTTTTCTAAGTTGTAATAAAGCTATATTTAATTAGTAAAACAACTTTAGTATTTATGAAATATTACTTGCTATATGTTAAAAATAAATAATTTTATAAAATTAATTAAAAATATTTTATGAGGTTGATCGGTTTGAACCAATTTGATTGATAGACCACATCGACTCGTGGATCTATTGGATCACATCATTTATTACTTTATCTGGTTCAATTTCATGTTATTTATTGGTTAAAACTAAACTTAATAAATATGAGCAAAACTCTAATTATATAGGAATTTTTTAGAGTTATTAATTTTAGAAGATAAAAATTCAAATAATTTAATTATAAGATTAGCCAAATGATTATAGAATCTCCAAAATGTTTTTAACAAGTCCAAAAAATAAAATACATTTTATTCTTGAAAGTCTTTAAAATGGTAATTATAAAATAAGCTATATTTTTTAATTCCTAAATATTTTATTAACATAATTATAAATTACCGAGATGATTGTTGGGTTTCTTGCGTTCGACTGAGACTGGACTATGGAGAAGGAAATAGATCCAAAGTTCAGTGGACCCTACTAAGCAGGCCGCCCATCATCGTATCAACAGCCCATGACTAAAGCAGACCGGATTGACCCTAGACTTGGATCTATCAGAGAAAGAGTCTAGCCCGGTAACGTGATGGGAGGTAAGAGAGTAGGCCCAGTTACCTCACAGCTCTATCAGCATGCGTGCTAGAGGGGAATTAAATGGCTGTCTGACAGATATTGGTACGCTGGTACGTTCGTACGTACGGGTCTGAGTGACGAGGACAGGTGGCACTGTAACAAGGTAGCGGTTATGCGTCACTAGAGGACAAGGAAAAAAGGATAAAGGGGGAGAGACGTGATCTTCCTAGACTAAGCTTACACTCACACTTGTAAACCCTATTTTTTGGATCTCAGGACATCAATTGGCATCGTCTGTTGGGAAACGAAGGAGATCTTTCCATCACCAGAGTTTCCATTTCCATAAACACCCACTAAGATCCACATGGTAAATCACAATGAAAACCACACCAGCAACACCCCAAACGACCTGAGTTCTACTCAAGAACGTCAGCAGTTTTCCTTTTCCAGTCCCACAGCCCCATCAAACCAACCACCTGTGCCATTTAACCTCTCACCGAGCTCGGCAGGGAACATACCCAGAACCACCTTATTTGACCAAGAGCTACAAGCTATGACTCTTCAGCTATAGAACACTGCCCATTGGCTGGGGCAGATGTTACAATAGAGGGGTCTTAATACCCCGTTGAACGTTTCCCTTGTAGCTGAAGGCTTTAACACCACATAACTCCAATCCATCTTCAACTACTAGATCCCCCAGTAGAGTAGCCGAAGGACAGGAGAAAGAAGTGGAGGGGCCGGTAGGGAAGATGAGCCTGCAGTCAGAGCTAGGGGCAGGAGGGTGAGAGAGCTCATCGAGAACGATGAGGCAGAGAGCTACTCTATCGAGCCAATAGGGAAAACAGAGAGTGAAAAATGGGAGGAGGGATGCCGCTTGGAGAAAAGGTCAAGGCAAGAAGAGACAAATGAATACCAAAAGTTACAGAGAATGAAGGAGCAACTCTTGGCCGAACTGGAGGCAAAAGATAGCAGCCAAACCCTCTTACCCACATCTTTATTGTTTTCAAGATGGATCCAGAAGGAGACCATCCCGAAGAAGTTTATAATGCCGCCGATGGCGGCTTATGACGGTGTAGAAAACTCCCAGGAGCACATCCTGAACTATAAGACGTTGATGGAGCTCCAAACTCTCTCAGACGCTCTAATGTGTAAAGTCTTTGATAATTATTGACACCTATTTTTCTTTTTCTTTTTTTTTATAAATTCCATTTGATAATTATCAAATTTTACCTTGGTCCTTAGTATAAGAATGGGTTTTAATTTACTTATTAAATCACATAATTATATTAAAATTATGGTTTTAGTCAACTTTTAATTTATGATGTTTTAATTAAGTATACTATTTTTAAAAAATGTTTATCATGTTTAAATTAATTTAGTCAATATTTTTTTTTAATTTTCAATAAAAAATTAAGAGAGTGGAAACTCAAATATGAACTTAGACAAAATTAAACTAATCTCTTTTTT
Organism: Manihot esculenta; assembly: GCF_001659605.2. Classification (NCBI taxonomy): domain Eukaryota; kingdom Viridiplantae; phylum Streptophyta; class Magnoliopsida; order Malpighiales; family Euphorbiaceae; genus Manihot; species Manihot esculenta. The sequence continues at coordinate 8,021,716 of NC_035161.2, read as the reverse complement.
ATCGACATGCTATGAAATAAATTTAAATATTTTCAAAAAATTAAATAATTATAACTTGTCAAAAATATACATATATAGCCGTTAAGTGTGGCCCATAAGATTGGTATATAATAGTAATATTCCAATAGGAAAACAACTCCACGTACTTTTTTTTATTATTATTTTATTAATTTTCTTTTCTATTTTTGCTTTTTTCTTTTCAGATAAGGGTCTGCTCATGAATGATCCCTTTACAGTGTAGTGGTTAAAGTAAACTAAATTATTTTCCACGAAAATTTCGGATAATATCATGTTTTTTTTTTTTTAAAAGCTTCAAATCATATGCTGAGATATTAGATAATGCTTAATTATTTTCCCTTTTTACTGGCGAATCTAAATTAAAATATAAAAATATAAAAATATAAAAATTATTATATGATTTTATTGATTTATTGGGAGTACGAGCTATTCAAATTAAAAAATTTGAAATTTTAAAAATTGTAATTAAATGTTGTTTATATAAGTATAGATTTTTTATATTCTGAAATCTAAAAAAAAAAAATAAGATTACAAGTGTGTGTAAATTTAGTTTGAAAGTCATGTATTTCTCTTTTATTTCTTGCTTTTTTCTTTCATTTGTACACATAATTATTATTTTATGCCATCCGTCTCTGTTACGTAAATCTATACGTATGGATATATGTCCCTTTTTATTGGGCGACCATTTAATTTTCTTCTAGCGTATATGCTGATAGGACTATAATATAGCCGGACTTATCCTCTTACTTTCCATCACATTACAGGTGATAGACTCTTCTATGATGAATCTAAAATTTAAATTAATCCGATCTACTTTAATTACGGGCTAAATGGTGCGCTGATAAATCGGTCTATTTAATGAATTTTACTAAATTTTAAGCCTATTTCCTTATCCAAAATTTAGTCTCAATTTGAATACCAAAAACCTTTAATGAATTTTACTAAATTTTAAGCCTATTTCCTTATCCAAAATTTAGTCTCAATTTGAATACCAAAAACCTCAAGTTCATTGTTTTTTTAAAAGTATATTAATGTTTTTTTTACATGAGATTAAAAATTAGAAAAGTAAAACCTAAAATCTCTCTATCTCTTAGTTTTGATTCATAATTAAAAAATTACTTTCTTTCTGTCAATGTGGGAAAGAAAAAAAAAATAAAGGAGAGAGAGAGTTAAAAACACATTTTAACTTTGGATTAATTTTTAAATTATTTTATTTAAAAAATTTCACATTGGAGTATGATTGACAAGCATAAATAGGACAAATTATAATTAACAAAAATTATATAAAACATCAATTTCAAATGTTATGCAACAGAAAGCAACAAACCAACGAAATTTAAAAAAAAATAAATAAGGAATAGTATTTTTCAGGTAAATGATCCATTGCTGAAAAATATGTGATGGGACACATATTTTATTTTATTTTATTTTATTTTATTTATGTTTTATATATCATGCCTTTTCTTTTCTTCCCTACAGAGATATCTAGTTGATATAGATTTGTTGTTAATTTTGTATATTTAAAAAATATACTAATATAATTAAAATATAAATTTAATGTAAATTTTAAACATATTATTCACTTATATGAGGGAGATAATAATTATTCATATTATCAATCATACAAATTATAATTATATAATTATAATTTAATTTGAAATTAATTACTTAAATAACGAATTTAAACCATGCAAAAAAATTTTATTTTAACTTTAAAATTATATCATAATGTTCTACATTCATACTATAATTTATTTATTTATTTTCTTCGTAAAATAATATTATTGATATTATATAATATTCATTAAAAATATGTTATGAGTTATCATTATAAAATTGATTTACAATAAAATTCTACTGAATTATGATATCCACTAAAATTTTAATTTACATAGCCAAATTCCACTGAGCAATGATATTCAGCCACAAAAAAGTCTTATTTAAAAAAAAAAGATTCAGGCATTATAATGATCAATACTTAAAATGATAAAAAAAATAATAAAAAAACTTGTACTTTTTTTGAATCGGTTGAATCCTTCATAATATAAGATTACCATTAAAAAATAAAATTTAACAGATTTCCATTACGTCTATAGTCGCAGAATCTTTTATCTACGATGGAATTTTCAAAAAATTCACTAGCCGACTCCATTTTATTTTAATTTTAGAATTATATCATAATGTTCTACATTCATATTATGAATTATTTATTCATCTTCTTCGTAAAATAATATTATTGATATGATACAATATTCATAAAAAATATATTAGGAACAGTCATTATATGACTGAGTCATATAGTAAAATTTCACTGAATTATGATACTCAGTCAGAAAATTCTCACCTGAGAAAAAGAACTAAGATATTATAATAGTCGAATACTCATAACGACATAAAATCCAATACTCATAACGACATAAAATCCATTCTCTTATGAGTCAATCGAGTCCTTCTTGATATAAGATTACCGTTAAATAAATAAAATTCAATAGATTTTTATTACGCTTATAATTGTGGAATTTCTTATCTATTAATCGATACCAATTGAATTTTTAAGAAATTCATTAATGGACTCCATCTTCTTATATTGTAAAAACAAAATATATCCAGAATTCAAAATACGCATTCTTACATATTAATTATAAACTCAAACTATTCTTACACTCTTTCTTTGTAATAAATTATTGATTTAAATATCATAGTGACTCTCATAAGCGCCGGCTACTTCACTTTCTCTCTCTTGCATATTAACTTGTCAAATTTTAACTAATTTTCAATCAAATCAATTATAAAAGAAAATTATTATTTGGTCTCTTTATCCGTCCATTCATTCTTACAAATTTAAACATATAAAGAGTTGAGTCCTCCAAAATGTCGACTAGTTTTTTTCATTGAATGCCGTTGAGTTAGTAAAATGGTTGTTCTAGCAATAATTAATTGTTTCAGTAGCAATTAACTAAATATTATAAAAAATAATTTTTTATTTTTATTTTAACCGAGTTTCTTCTTCTGCTGCTTGTTTGCTTTCCTTGGGTACAAGTTTCCTTCCCCTTTAGCTGATGTTAAGGTGTAACAGTTGAACTAAAATTATTTTAAATAATTTTAAGTTAATATTTCTTATTTTAAAATAATTTAAGTTAATAATTTTAAATTATATAAAAAATAAATTAAAAAATTATTTAAATTAATTTTAACCTGGCTGTACATTGATAGAGCACTGCATGGGCTTTCACAAGATGTGGATTGATTGTAGGGTCTTTAGTTAGCCTTGCTTTCTTCTTGCTCTGCGTATGCCTTTTTCACTAGAGCGCAATTCTGTTTTACCCAATAAAAGTAACTCTCGGGCTCCTAAATCAAACATACATGATGGTTGACTCTCAAAAAAAAAAAAAAAAAAAAAAAGCCAAGAAGCCCTGCATACATCAAAGAAGAAGTCGACAGCAAGAGGGTGAGAGTCCCGTCGTGCCTGCGAGTCAGGTTGTTTCGGAATGCAGCCCAATCGGACGGTAAGTGAGAGACCGATAGCAAACACTTCTTTCATCATAATAGAATTTTATCTCCGACTTATTAGTAGTTAAAATCCTAACCCTTCATTCCAGTATGGTTGTCATCAATTCAAATAATCAGCAATTGATAGAGCATATTTTAGTACATATTATCATGATCTTATTGATATTTATTTACACATTTTTTACCTAATTTTGTGGTTTTAATCATATTTTGCAGATATTAGGTATAAAGAGATAATCTGGAGAAAATGCTCTAAAAACTGCCAAAAAGTGCCAAATATGGAAAGTGCCAAAAAAGAAAAGTTTTCAAATATGGAAAGTGCTAAATAAAGAAAGTTTTCTGATAAGGAAAGTGTCCGAAAAGGAAAGCGCAATCAACAGATTTTTTGAAATTCAAATTGCAGATCCTTCCTTCCTTATTCAGAATGTGAAGCCAAACAAGGAAAGTTCTCCGATAAGGAAAGTTCTCCGATAAGGAAAGTTTCAGAAAAGGAAAGTTTTTAAATAAAGAAAGTGCAGAAGCAAAAGCAAATAAGGAAAGCTCAGTCAGAAGATTATTTGAAATTCAAATCGCAGATCTTTCTTTCCTTATTAAAAGATGTGCACACACTGCAGCAGTCAAATCTTCCTATTTAGGCGGTAAGATCTCAAGGAGATGCACTTGCCTCTTGTGCATTCAGCATTCGAAATTCAAATTCGAAATTCAAACGAAGGCTCCACCTAAAAAGGAAAGACATGATATATATCTTTCCACTTCTGCACATTAATGACTGCGCTCCACTTCCTCTTCTGCAAAGGATCTGCGCACCTATTCAGGAAGCAATCCGCGCGCACACCTCTTTCGGAAAGCTTCCCGCGCGCACTCCTTCTTCTTCTGAAGCCTTGATGCATGCCTCACACTCTTCTAGAACCCAAGCCGCACCTCTTTCCTCTTCTGAAGTACAAGCCGCGCCCCCACTTCTCTTCTGAAGCACCAAACGCGCCTCTTTCCTTTTCAGACACAACTTGGGCTGCAAGTCTCTCTTGGGCAGCACATTGGGCAGCCTCTTCACTAATTAGGAAGCAAGTATGACCTAGGGCAGCACTTTCAACTATAAAAAGACACATAAGGAGCATCCACACAACTTTTTACACTCTCATCCGGACACACCTGCGGGATTGCAAGAGACAACACTTCTTCTTCTTCTTCTACCTTTCTTCTTTTCTTTTATTTTTGGTTTTGTTCAGCCATGAGTGGCTGAAACCTTTTCATCTAGTTGAATATTGGTTGAAACTAAAGTTATTTTATGGATTGTGAGATCTGAACATACATTGTTTGCTTTTGGTTAATTCAATATTCATACAATTTCATGCTTAAATCTATTATTGCTTTGTAGTTTTGATTAAATTGGCCACTTTATTATTGATTGCAGGGTAATATATTGTTGGTTTGGATAATTTTAAGTCCGTAATTGCTTGGATTGTTCAACCATTAGAATACTTGGTGTAAAAATTAAGGAAATTGTGTGATCTAACGACATCTCATGCGTTTGAGTAGTTAGGATTGGATCTCTCTATCTCTTCATGCAATTAACAATTGTTTTGATGCCTAAAACACAAAGACGTTCCTTTGCAATTTGTTAATAAGTAATTAATTAGAGTACGTTCCCTAATTGGTTTAATCATAAGGAGAGACATGGTGGTGCGTCTTCCATCTCCGTAACTAATCTATTGAAAGTAACTAAGTGTCAATAATCCAAGGAATGTGCCCATCTAATTTGTTTTTAGATAGATTCAGGTTTTGTAGACCTGAAAGATTCATCAACTCCTTTGGAATTTCTCCAACAAAGTTATTTCCTGAAAGGTCAATGGAATAGAGAAATCGAAGTGTTCTAGTATATTCAAGCTCTATTCCTTTGACATAAACTTGCACATTCTCACCATAGCCATTTTCTTCAAAGGCCTCCCTAGGAAGAAGATAACTATAATACTCCCAAAGTCCTTCGTTTTCATGCATAGCAATTGCAGTAAAATTGCCAAAACAAGTGGGAATAGTTCCAGTCATCATATTGTTTGCCAAGTTCAATATGCGAAGAGAAGCAAGGTAGCAAAGCTGCAGAGGAATCTCACCTTCAAATTTATTGGACTGGACACTCAGTACTTTCAATGAAGATAGGCTTTCACCAATCCACCAAGGAATATAACCATCAAAACAATTGTTGCCGAGATCAAGAGTCTCCAAGTACTCTAGATTCCTCAATGAGATTGGGATCTTTCCTTGAAGATTGTTGTTTTGCAGATGCAGCGAAACCAGAAACGATTGAGAACTCACGGACATTGGAATATGACCACTGAGCATATTACTTGAAAGATCAATCACGGTTAAACGTTGCAAATTTCCCCAGCATGAAGGTATTGGTCCCGACAGATGATTTTTTGCAAGATGAAGAATATCTAAAGATTCAATCATGCATAATGAAGCTGGAATCGTACCATTCAAAGAGTTGTTGGAAAGGGATAAGAATCGCAACATTGGCATCATTTCGCTGATGTTATGGGGAATCTGACCTTGCAGCAAGTTGTTGGAGATATCCAATATGCTTGCATCAGAATGAAAATGGGTTAAAGAGCCCTCAAACCTGTTAGATTTCAATAATATGTACCTATAGTAAACTTCATAAGTAGTGTTGAACTTTCTCAAATTTGGCAAGGTTCCAGAAAGCTGATTATAAGATAGATCCAATCCTTCAATATTGGAAGAGACGTTTTCAAACCAATCAGGGATGCTATCCGAGATGCTTGCATTAGACATTAGTAAAAAAGCAATGCTCTTTTGTGTTTTGAGCCACTGTGGAAACCAAGGCCCTAGTTTGCAGGATGATAACTCAATCCTGGAAAGTTGGAAAGGAGGTACCCATTTGAGATCAATATCAAAAACTAAAGAATTTCCACTCAAAATCAACTGATCCAAACCTCTGAGTTTTAACAAGTGAAGTTCAGAAACTTTCCCCTGCAATGAATTCCGACTGAAATCTAGTATTTGTAGGTTGGAAAGTTGTCCAATTGATACAGGGATTGGACCCCAGAAAGAGTTGTTAGAAAGTAGAAGAAATTTTAGGTGTTTGAATTGTCCAATGTTATTTGGAAGGCTACCAGAAAAAGAATTGTTGTAAAGATACAGATAAACTAAACTCTTCTGCACACAACTCGATGAATTGCCAAAAGGTCCAGATATCTCACCGCTGAACTTGTTGGTTTGCAAGTGTAGCTCACTCAAATTGCAAAGCTGGTTCAACGTTGTGGGTATATTACCTTCCAGCGAATTCCAGGACAGATCAAGGAAAGAAAGAGAATTGAGATTTCCAATCCGAGTTGAAAGAGAGCCTCGAAAAGCACTATAACTCAGATCAAGATATTGCAGGTTGGTAATATTAAATAACCAGCTGGGGATTTTGGAATTGAAGTTGTTCCCACGAAGATAGACAACCTCAAGAGATGTAAGATTGACATGTGAAACATGACCAGGAATGGAAAGCTCACAATTAGACAAATGTAATTCTAGCAGAGAAGGAAGCATGTTTATTGATTGCAACCAATCGACACACTTGTCCAGGAGCACACCCTCCATGTTTAAGTATTTCATAGAAGATGGAAACTGGAGGCTGTCGATTGCCAATTCATTATTCCCACTGAGATCAAGATACTGCAAGTTTGAAAGGTTTCCAAGATGAAGGGAAATATTTCCCTGGAAGTACGTCGAGGAAAGGTCGAGCTTAACCACATGATCTGTTATGTTATCGCAGGATACTCCTTCCCATCTGCAGCAGTCATCTCCGACCCATGAAAGCAAAGAGTCTGAGCTGTTAATGGCGAGGCTTGACTTGAACTTCACAAGAGCTTCTCTTTCAATCTTGATACAGCTTCCATCCAGATTAGTTCCAGTGCAGAAGATCAAAATGCTTTGAATCAGGATGAGCATGGCAAGAATCTCAGCTGATGTTCCCATAACTTCTCAATTCAAAAGAAAGAAACTTTTTCTGTTAGATTATTTTCTTTTAAGATACTTATTTCATGGATATCTTTAGTAATTCTCATCGGAGCTTTGTGTTGAAAATTTAATCCACTCCTTACTTTCCTAGCAACTCCTCCGCTTGGAACTTGGAAGTGTAGCTCGAGGCAAGTGAATATCAAATTTACCTTCAATTTTTTTAATTTACCTTTTTAAAATAATTGACATCATATAAATTTTATTCTATTAAGATTTTTTTTTTATTTTTTATCCGCTACTATAACAAATCGGGTATCTAGATATTTAATTCAACTAAATTTTAATAGAATGAATTTATAATATATAATTGAGTTTGGGATGAGTCTATATTTAAAAATAAATATATGTAAATGATTTCGAAGTAGTTTATATAAATAACTATTTAATATAAAATATATATCTTATGATAATATCATATGAATTTTTTTATATGTTTTTATTTGCAAAATTAAAATTTAATATATATTTTTTAAAATATTAATTTTTTAAATTGAAAATTAATAATAAAAAATATATTTTTATATAAATTATTAATTAAAATATATAAAATTAAACAAATTTAGATATTATTTGCGTAATAATAATATGATTTGAAAGAGGTTACATAATTCCGCTTAATGGAATTTTTTTTTTTCAAAAATTAAAGGAATTTGATAGCAAAAAGCAATAGGCGGATTACTTGAATTTCTAAGTCTATAATCTTGAAGGGCCAAAAACTTGCCCCAACCTACTCTCTCTCTCTCTCAAAACTCATAAAGTCTATGGAGTGGCGATTGACCTGATTTTTTTTATGTATTTTTAAATGAAAATATATTCTCAAGTAGACCATTTAGCTGAATAAATCAAAATTTTAACATTAATCCTAATTAAGCAGTAATTGTTAGAAATCAAGTCCGACATCAGATTAGAAAGGAAAGTAGATGTGACTGAGTCAACAATTTACAATAAGAGTATTTATTTCATAATTTAAAATGTTCAACATTCAAAACCTAACAACCATCCCAATACATTTATTGGATGACTTGAAATTTCTAAGTTTAGATTACAATTCAGTTTTTTATTTATTTCGATTTAGTTTAGTTTTTAATTTCAAAAATTTTAATTATTTTAATTCGGTTTGATTTTGATGAGAAAAAATAAAAAAATTGAACCGAATTAATTAGTGATAATATATTATTTTTAATAATATAGAAAAATTAGATTATATTAATGTTAAAATATTCTAATTAAATTTTAAAATATTAAAATTAAAGTATAAAAAATAAAAAATTTATTAAAAATTCAAATAAATTAAATTAAACCGAATTAAATCGATTCGATTTAATTCAATTTTTAATCAAAATCAATTTAGTTCGATTTTTATAAATACTAAAATTTTAATTTTCAACTTATTCAATTCGATTTGATTTTGAACCAAATCAATCGAATGATTTTATCAACACAGATAAATATTTCAAAGTCTATGATCTGTCCGTGTCGATAAGCTTACTATTTCAAACGGTGACGGCTGTATCCTTCAAAATATATACTTAATAATTAAATTATTATTTTTTAATTTTTATTAAAAATTTAGAGAATTAAGCATATTAATTTATTAATTTACATTTAAAAATTAAAATTTCAGGAGGAGAGTAACCCCTGCCAGCTCCTCTTAAATTTGTCACTGACACCAAACTACATTCTTAAGCGAAGAAATGAATTAAATCATTAAAGACTCGATCTAGGACGGATCCACTCAAGCGAAGAAATAAGAATTTAATTATTAAATTAAATTATTTATTTTTAAATAAAAATAGAGATAAAATAAAAATTAAAACCTTTTAAATTTACTTAAATAAATAAAATAAAAATTAAAATTTTTTAAATTTACTTAAATACACTCACTATCAATTTACTATCGATTTAAGTATGTTAGCACAATTATTAAATTAAATTATAATAATTGAAAAATAAGTTTAATGATAATATAATAAATTTATTTATATGATGCGATTGAATTAGGCATTTATACTTGAGTATATGTCTTATAATAGAGCAATTAAATTAAAGATATTTTATACTATTTAATAAAGTCTACATAGACAAATATTTCAAAGTCTATAATCAGTAGAGGCCAAGAGATTAATTTACTCCATGCCGCAACTCCCAGGTCTCATGAAATCTATGGCGTGATGGTAGCCAACAAGAAGGTTATCTTCGAGTTCGACTCGGAGGTGTTGTTTTCTGCAGTGCAGCAAGGCCCTACTTTGCCAAACTGAGGAATACAATCAACAGTAATTTTTAGTTTGATTTGAGAAGTAATGGGATCATCAGCTAATATCCCTGTTGTTGAGCTTCTTGCTCTGCTTATTCTACTTCAAAGCTTTTTATTCTGCTGCAGTGGAACTAATTTCCATGGAAGCTGTATCAATATTGAAAGAGAAGCTCTTCTCAGGTTCAAGTCAAGCCTGGCCAACAGTTCAAACACATTGCCTTCATGGGTGGGAGATAACTGCTGCACATGGGAAGGAGTTTCTTGCGACAACACAACCGGTCATGTCGTTGAGCTCGACCTTTTTATGCGCGGACTCGAGGGAAAGGTTTCCCTTCATCTTGGCAACCTTTCAAACTTGCAGCATCTTGAACTTGGTTCCAATGGATTGGCAATCGACACCCTCTATTTTCCATCTTCTTTGAAATACTTAGACTTGGAGGGCGTGCCCCTCAACAAGTGTGCCAATTGGTTGCAGTCAATAAACATGCTTCCTTCTCTACTGGAATTATATTTATCTTTTTGTGAGCTTTCCATCACAGGTCATGTTTCCCATGTCAATCTTACATCTCTTGAGGTTCTCAATCTTAGAGGGAACAACTTCAATTCCACAATCCCCAGCTGGTTATTTAATATTACCAACCTTCAGCATCTTGATCTGAGTTACAGTGCTTTCCGAGGCTCTCTTTCAACTCAGATTGGTAATCTTAATTCTCTTTCTTTCCTTGATCTGTCTTATAATTCTCTGGAAAGTAATATACCCAAAACGTTGAACAAGCTTTGCAATTTGAGTGAGAAAATTGTCACACCCAAATCCCAAACTGTAGAGACTGATATGACCCAGAAAACTGACAAAACTTCCCCTGATAGTTATACATATAAAAACATGTAACCTGCTATAATTCCAAATTATAAAACATATAAGAGAAAAACTGATAGTTTCATAAAATATTTACACTCAACCAAATACCTTTTCCACTGGACTGTACAATCTATACATGATCTATCAAAATTACAAACAGTAATAACAAAAGACCTAGGATTGGTCCGACCTCCTCTAGACTCTGAGTGGACAATGTGGAAGGAATGTCAACTAGGAGATGAGGACTGCTGAACGGATCACCAAAAAGGAACTAACATATAAAAGAAATAAGAGTGAGTACAACATACTCAGTGAGCGGATAAATAAATAACAAAGGGGAAAAGATAAGTTTAGGTACTTAATAGTACCAAATATTTAGCGAAAATAAGTCAGCTGAATAAATACAATGTAAATTCCATTAACATAAAATAAACTGTGAAAAATAGAATCCGCATACACTCATAATATGTTCCCTGCAGATAATGCTGGCATCTCAAGTGTAATAAAATAATAACAGCCTGAGAGCAATGCTGACATCTTAGGCTCTATAATGACAAATTTGGCCCAAGAGCAAATAAAATGCTGGTCATACACATGTGCAGAGCTACCCCCAAAGGGTGACCACCTGACATACGCCCCAAAGGCTATTTGTATATCAAGCGCTGTCCCAAAGACAGTATAAATATATATCATGCTGAAAATAAATCACCTGTCATCAAGGTGTTATCTGTTCGGTGCATATACAGAGTGTAATCGGCTATTTATTCAGCTGTGCTTTAAATTAAATTTCCATTTATTTAAGAAATATAAAATAACGTTATCCTTTCCCATTTTAAATAAACAAAATAACATATACACATATAAATATATTTAAGAAAAATATCAATGTTATGTATTTATCCACTCACCAAAACAGAGGACAAAAAGACCTAGGTTGCAGGAGCACCCCTATTGTCTATCCTGGAAGCTGGATCCTCTCCTAGAATTAAAAAGAAAAATAAATAATATATCAAATAATAAATAAATATTCTAGAATAAAAATATAAAACGTAAAATACAAAATTTTAAATATATTTATATATATATATTTTGAAGAAAATTTCGGCAGTATTTCGGCATAGTTAGTCCTCCCAAAAATACTCAAACTCAACAAAAATACTCAATAAGCTGTAAATATTATTTAAATCAAATTATGAAAATCATAAATTCCAAAAATAAATATTAAAACTCATTAATTAAATCTAACTAAAACATATACCCTTTTTATGCTCAAATCACCAAAATTACTATTAAAAGGTAGAGAAAATAAATTATATCGTAAAAATTTGAATAAAAGGGACAAAACTCACCTACCCAATTTTGGAGCCTCTAGAAGAAATTATTGAATTTCTGAGCGGAATATAGGTTTAAATCAGGATCTAGCTGAAGGATCTTAGAAGTTTGTGGGTTGATTGGGTTGAGGAAGAAGAGATTTAGATTTAAAGAAAAGGAAATTTTTTTTTTATTTATTTATTTATGGGCTGGGCCCGATAATTCTCTCCTCCTAAAAGAAATTTCGTCCTCGAAATTTACATACCTGGTGAAGGGAATAAATGTGGAAATTGAATTTGCATATTCTCTTCTTTTTCCCAGGTAGCTTCTTTAGCAGAATGATTACTCCATCGAACTTTAACCAGGGGTATTATCTTGCTCCTTAAAACCTTATCTTCTCTGGCAATGATCTCTACTGACTCTTCTTCATATGTTAAGTCTTCCCTCAACTCGATAGGTTGTTTCTGGAGGATGTGGGAAGGGTCACTTCTATATCTCCTTAACATGGATACATGGAAGACATCATGAATCTGAGATAGCTCTGAAGGTAGTGCTAAACGATAAGCAACTGGTCCAATTCTCTCTAAAATCTCATATGGTCCAATGAATCGCGGACTCAATTTTCCACGTTTGCCAAAACGTACAACCCCTTTCCAAGGAGAGATCTTCAGAAATACCTTGTCGCCAACATTATATTCAATATCCCTTCTCTTCAAATCTGCATAACTCTTCTGTCTGTCTTGTGCTGCTTTTAATCTACTTCTGATCATCTGAATTTTATCTGTAGTGTGTTGTACTAGTTATGGACCTTCTAATTGTCTTTCCCCTACCTCATTCCAACACAATGGCGTTCTGCATCTTCTCCCATATAAAGCTTCATAAGAAGCCATGCCGATACTCGAATGATAACTATTATTATAAGAGAACTCCATTAAATGCACATACCTATCCCAACTTCCTTTAACTCCATCACACAAGCTCTCAGCATATCCTCCAAGGTCTGGATAGTTCTTTCTGATTGACCATCAGTCTGAGGGTGAAAGGAAGTGCTAAACTTCAACTTGGTGCCTAAAGCATTTTGCAAGCTAGGCCAAAAACGAGAAGTGAATCTTGGATCTCTATCTGAAACAATAGAAACTGGAGCACTATGAAGTCTTACAATCTCATTGACATAGATCTCTGCTAACTTGTCTAAAGAATAATCCATTCTGACAGGCAAAAAGTGTGCTGACTTGGTTAATCTATCAACTATCACCCATACTGCATTATGTCCATGCAAAGTACGAGGTAACCCAGAAACAAAATCCATAGTAATGTGTTCCCACTTCCATTCCGGAATAGGGAGCGGTTGCAGCTTTCCTGTTGGATGTTGATGTTCTGCTTTAATCTGTTGGCAAACTAAACATGTAGACACAAAGTCAGCTATTTCTTTCTTCATACCTGGCCACCAATAGTTTTCTCTAAGATCTCTGTACATTTTTGTACTGCCTGGGTGCATAGAGTAAGCAGAACAATGGGCTTCCTCCATAATCTCTCTCTTCAAGCTTTCCACTCTGGGTACACATAGTCTATCACCAAACACTAAAGTTCCATCCTCCCTTAGAGAAAAGTCGGTACGGGTGTCATTTCTTACTTCATTCCTGATCTTACTCAACTGCTCATCTTGACTTTGGGCATCTCTGACTCTTTCCATCAAAACTGGTCGAACTCTGAGAGTTGCTAACAATGCTCCTGCATCATCCACTACTAGTTCTACTCTTAAAGATCTGATCTCTAGTAACAAAGGAAGCCTAACTGTTTTGAGATAAGCCAAATTACTAAAGGACTTGCGACTAAGGGCATCAGCTACCACATTAGCTTTACCTGGATGATATTCAATGGTACAGTCGTAGTCCTTAAGTAACTCAATCCATCGTCTCTGCCTTAAATTCAACTCCTTCTGTGTGAGAAGATACTTCAAACTCTTGTGATCTGTAAAAATCTGACAAGTCACGCCATAAAGATAATGCCTCCATGTCTTTAATGCAAACACAACTGCAGCTAATTCCAGATCATGGGTGGGATAATTTAAGTCATGTGGTCTAAGCTGTCTAGAAGCATAAGCTATCACCTTCCCATGTTGCATGAGTACATAGCCTAAACCCTTGTGAGAAGCATCACTATACACCACAAATCCATCTGTACCTGAGGGTAAGGTAAGAACTGGAGCTGATGTGAGACACGTTTTAAGCTTCTCAAAACTCTCTTGACATTCATCTGTCCATTCAAACTTTGCATTCTTTCGAAGGAGTTTAGTCAATGGTGCTACAATGATGGAGAAATCCTGAACAAAGCGACGATAATACCCTGCTAAGCCCAGAAAACTTCTAACCTCTGTAACATTAGTTGGAGGATCCCAATTGACTACTGCTTCAATCTTCTTAGGATCAACCAAAACTCCATCTGCTGAGATAACATGTCCCAAGAAAACCACCCGATCAAGCCAAAACTCACATTTGCTCAATTTAGCATATAGTTGTTTATCTCTCAAAATCTGCAATACTATTCGTAAATGCTTCTCATGCTCTTCCTTGCTAGGGAATATACTAAAATGTCATCAATAAACACAATAAAAAAGCTATCCAAGTAGGGCTTGAACACCCTATTCATGAGATCCATAAAAGCAGGGGGTGCATTAGTTAACCCGAAAGGCATAACGAGGAACTCATAATGCCCATAACGAGTTCTAAAGGCTGTCTTGGGTATATCAGACTCCTTGATCTTCACTTGATGATAACCAGACCGCAAATCAATCTTAGAGAATACTTTAGCACCTTGAAGCTGATCAAAAAGATCATCAATGCAGGGTAAAGGATACTTATTTCGCACTGTGACTCGATTCAATTGTCTGTAGTCAATACACAACCTTAAGGAACCATCCTTCTTCTTCACAAATAGCACAGGGGCTCCCCAAGGTGAAACACTGGGTCTTATGAAACCTTTATCAAGTAGCTCCTGCAATTGTGCTTTTAACTCCTTCAATTCTGCTGGAGCCATTCTGTATGGTGCCATAGAAATAGGAGCTGTAACTGGATTTAAATCAATAGAGAATTCAATCTCTCTATCCGGAGGCAACCCAGGAAGCTCTTCAGGAAATACATCAGGGAACTCGCTTACTACTGGTATATCTTCCAATTTAGGTCCTTCCCGACTACTATCCATCACATAGGCTAAGTATGCTTGACAACCCTTCCGAAGCAACTTCCTAGTAGTCATGGTAGAAATCACATAAGAAGGAAGTAAACGCCTCTCCCCAAAGAAAGTGAACTTGGATCCTTCTGGACTATTAAATACCACTGATTTCTCAAAGCAATCTATTGTGGCATGATGACGAGATAACCAGTCCATACCTAGGATGACATCCAGATCTTGTAGACACAAAGGAATTAGATCCACTAACAGCTCATGTTTGCCCAACTTAACAACACAATCCCTATACACATATTCACATATTACAGAATCCCCAACTGGAGTACTCACAGCTAATCCACAGTCTAAAGGTTTTAATTCTCTATCAGCATGCTTAGAGAAGGATTGAGATACGAAAGAGTGGGTGGAACCAGGATCTATAAGAATGTGTGCATCTTTATCGAAAATAGTTAACATACCAGTCACCACCTCTGGAGATGCTCGTGCCTCCTGCTGTGTCATAGCAAAAACTCTGGCCTGAGTGCGAGGTCTGCCAGGTTGCATCGTTGGTCTAGACTGAGAAGATGAAGTAGCTCCACTGGCTCTGCTTGTGCCAGGCCCAACTTGTGCTGTAGGTACACCCTGTGATGGTGTCGTACCATACCCTAGATTCTGAGGCGCCACTGATCCTTGCTGAGAACCACTGTCTCTGGCTATCAGCAATGGACAATCTCTCTTAAAATGGCCCGAAGAACCACATTCAAAACAACCCCTATCGAATTTTCTGCACTCCCCAGCATGATGTTTACCACAGGTGGCACATTGAGGAAAATGTCTCTTCCTTTGTTCAAACCCAGAAGCATATCCTTGTCCTTGTCCACGTCTCTGTGCCCCAAAGGAACTACCCGTTGGTTGTGCTACTGAGCTCTGACTGGACTGTGGTCGGGCAACCTGCTGCTCTGTGTTAACAAAAGAACCTCTACCACTACCACTGTATCCAGCTTGGGGCTGAAATGAACTGCTCCCTCTCTTAGCTGGTCTTTCTCTGAACCCCTGTGAGCCCTGCAAATGCTTTCTACTCATCTTCTGTTCATACTCTTTCTCTTCTTGCTTAACTTTTTCAACATTCAAAGCTGCTTCCACCAACTCTCTGAAGTTATTGCCTCTGAACCAGGTCATAGATGATCTGATATTAACATGTAGACCCTGCCTAAATCTGTCACATTTTGCTTCCTCAGAAGGTAATATATCTGAAACAAAGCAATAAAGATCGTCAAACTTGTCAACATACTCTCTTATTGAGAGGCTTCCCTGAAACAGCCTAAAAAAGGCATCCTATTTTCCTTTCCTGTAACTTTCTGACAAATATTCCTAGCGAAATTCATGTATAAATTGATCCCAAGTCAGTCTGACTCCATGTCTACGACGAATGCCATCAAACCAAGCATCAGCCTTACCCTGAAGTAAACCATGTACATTTTCCACCTTCTCTGGATCAGTCAACTTCATTAATTCAAACACTTTTAGCACTTTCTTTAACCATTTATCTGCAATGTCAGCATCAGAGGAACCATCAAAATCATAAGCTCCCAAACGTCTAGCACGATCCACTATCTCCCACGGATCTCTAGGTTTGGCTGTAACAGTTGCTGTAACTACTTGTGCCACAAAAGCACCCAAGTCTGCATTTATCTGGAAAGGATGGGCTGGTGCTACAGGTGGAACAAAAGGTGGAGCTGCAGGTGCAACAGGAGGTGCAACTGCAGGTGCCGAGGAAGGCGATGGTGTAGTCGGATATGCCCCTGACTCAACACCATGAGAGACAGATTCTCCATGTCCTTCTCGGCTCTCAGATAACTCATGATCTGCCACCCCTTGAAGAGGCGGAGGTGCAACTGTAGGATCCCTAGGAGGTCGACCAATATCAGCTAATCTAGCTGTACGAACACCACGGCCCCGACTTCTATTACCTACTCTGGGCGGCATTGTCCTACAAACGAAAATATGAAAGGAATTATCAAAATATAATTAAAAATACTAACTCAAGGAAAGTCTACAGAATCTATAACCTAGGCTCTGATACCAAAAATTGTCACACCCAAATCCCAAACTGTAGAGACTGATATGACCCAGAAAACTGACAGAACTTCCCCTGATAGTTATACATATAAAAACATGTAACCTGCTATAATTTCAAATTATAAAACATATAAGAGAAAAACTGATAGTTGGACCTGTCAATTCATAAAATATTTACACTCAACCAAATACCTTTTCCACTGGGCTGTACAATCTATACATGATCTATCAAAATTACAAACAGTAATAACAAAAGACCTAGGATTGGTCCGACCTCCTCTAGACTCTGAGTGGACAATGTGGACTACACTACCTGAAGCTGTCTGCTGGGACTGTGCCACCGGGGCTGCTCTTGGACATTCTCGAGACATATGCCCCTCCTGACCACATCTGTAACAGGCTGTCATCCCAAACCGACATACTCCTCTGTGTGGCTTACCACACCTTGCACAAACTGCATTGTTTGCACCAGAGCTTGAGCCACTCCCTAATCCCAGACTGGACTTAACCTTGTTCCAGAACTTGTTCTTCTTAGACTTTCTGGGACCTCTGTCCCACTTCTTGCTACCTGAAGTTGCTGCACTCATTGAAGAAGAGCCTGGGGTCTTAAAACCAGAAGGTTGTGCCACTGACTGTTTAACTGTCCCCTGAACGATGGCACTGGCCTCCATTTTCCGGGCCATATCCACTATGGCATGGAAGCTCTCCCTATCTGCTGACTAGATCAAGGAGGAATATCTGGAGTGGAGTTTCATGATATACCTCCTTGACCTCTTCTGGTCTGAGTCAAGGTTTTGCCCTGCAAACGGCAACAGCTCCAAGAATCTGTCTGTGAACTCCTCTACACCCATCTCATCAGTCTGCCTCAACTGCTCAAACTCTATCATCTTCATCTCCCTTGAACTATCGGGAAAAGCCCAACCTGCAAACTCGTTTGCAAACTCTTCCCAAGACATGTTGTCCACTCTCGGGTTCACATAATTCTTGAACCACTCTCGTGCCTTTTTGCACTTAAGCGTGAACCCGGCCATCTGAATGGCTCTACTGTCATCAGCCCCAATCTCATCTATGATCACCTTAACCCTTTCAAGATACACAAATGGGTCATCCCCTTTTTCATACTGGGGAGCACCCAACTTCATGTAGTCGGTCATTTTGACCTTGCTCCCACAGGCTGAGCTAGGTCTAGGAGGTTGAGTAGCTGGGGCTGCTGGTTCTGCTGGAGGAGGAGGAGGTGCAACATCCCCTGGGGTAGGGTTTGCTGGATTTGGATAGTGAGGTGGAGGTGGATACATTGGGTACTGTGGGTATGGAGGATAATAAGGTGGGTATGGCATCTGTGTGGGATAAGGGCTAAAGCTATGGTAATCCGATGTGCCTCCCATCGAATACCCAGGGTTTTGTGAGAAGGGTGGGTAGTAAGGTGGCTGAACAAATCCCGAGGCCTGGGTGCCTCCTTGGGATTCTTCCATTCCTTCTTCTGACATGCTAACTCCCAGACTGCCATCCCTCCTCTACTCTACATCCATATCATCCCCCATGTCCTCTGATACTCCTCCCTGAACTGTTCCTCTTACTGATCTGCTTCTACCTAGATCCAGAGACCTTCTAGGGTCTCTTACTGCTCTTTCCCTGCTAGACCTGCTTGACATTGCCCTAAGCAATGCTGGAGGACGGGCGCTCGTGCCCTCATCCTCAGGTGGTACTCCAGTCAATCGTGCAGATCGACGAGTTCCTCTCATCCTATTTCTGAAAGGTAGCACATAGCAAGCAAACATTAGCATCATATGGTTCATGTGGGCACACATGAACCCTCATCACATGCATATCATATCATATCATTAATGCACATGCATATAATCATGGCATTTCACATCATCAAACAAGACAGGACTCCACATCCTATCCTAGTGGACATGATCTTCCTATTGTGCTTGACCTTCTATAACATCTATGAGCCCGACACTCTAGGTCCGACCATATGAACCTAGGGCTCTGATACCATTCTGTAACGACCCGAAAATCGGGCCGCTACCGGCGCTAGGATCCAGATCGGCTTAAGGCCGCCGGGACCCGTAGCAAGCCTGACATGTAACCTGTGAACCTGTTTAATCCCATACATGATCAACATACATACATAAAATTTAAAACTTCTCCTTTCAACATACACCAAACTCAACCTGTGCATGCACTATACAAAGCATAAACAGAAAACATGATCCCTCTGTGGGATCTCATCAATGCCCCAATGGTATACAACATGTGTTGAGTTGGCTAAACATAAACATCAATAATATTAAGATCATGTTTCAAAAAGGGATTACATTATACTATGGTCAAGCACACTTCTAACCTTAATATCATTACATTACATATCTAAACATCATTATACAATCTATCATGTCCACATTCTAACTATTACAACCATAAGACTTCATTACTCTTCTTGACTTCTCTGTCTAACCCGTACCTGCAAACCTGGGGAATTTGGGAGAGGGGTGAGCTACTAGAGCCCAGTGAGCAGAATCATAAAGCATTTAAAACACATGCTATCATGGAATGCATCACATCACAATTAATCATATCAAGGATGAACTTGTCACCATTTAGCCCTCTACATATTCCAATCATGCCAGGGGCGTAGTGCAAACCACACCTGGTCTTTCTCTTATACATAACATAACATAACATACATATTCCATGGTGCCGGGGGCGTAGTGCAGGCCATGTCCGGTCTTTCTCTTACATAGTGCCAGGGGCGTAGTGCAGGCCACATCTGGACTTCCATATCATATCATCATGCCATAACCTATGAGGGCTAATGGATCATTCAACACTCATCCACATCAACAACATATTATGCAATGCAACATATTCGTGATTTCTAATGCAAACAACCTAAAATATCACATGGCATCCGTGATGCATGAACATGCTCAAAAACTGATTTATTTATTTAAAAGCATAAGAGTTATTCCACTCACCTCTGGCTAGCTCTGACACTGACTCATTGCTGAGGTCCCCGGTTCCTCGGGTCCGAACCTACACAGGTGGACTCAAATGAGAGACCAAACAACTAGAACATAACTCTGAAAACATCCCCCAAAAACCCCCTAAAACACCTCAAAACAATCATGCAAAAACATGCAAAGGAAGGCTGGACAGGGCAGTTTCGGTGGCACCTTCGGCGGCCGAAAGTCACTCTAGAGCCGAAACCCAGGCAGGTTTGGCGGCACCTTCGGCGGCCGAAAGTCCCAGACAGAGACGAAAGTCTCTTTTCAGGGGCAACTTCGGCAGCCGAAAGGCCTGCCTCCCAAGCCATGTTCGGCGGCCGAAAGTTCCTTCGGCTGCCGAACCTGGTTTCTGCCAAAGGGCAGAAACTTGGCTCCCTTTGCACAAAATCTTCTCCCTTCCATTCCAACATGCATATAACTCACCAAATCATGCAAATATACATACATTGGCTCCTAGGGGTTTCAAACTACCTAAAACCCCAACTACAACACACAACAACAACACAATCCAACATACATTGCTCAAAACATAACATTAACTCAAAAATCTAACTATGAGCTAAACATGCATTCTACCCCATAGATCTTGCATAAAACTTACTTTAAACATAAAATGAGCTTAAGATCGGCTCTTACCTCTTGAAGATCGAGAGAGAGACGTCCTAAACTCGGAGGTGGGAGATTTTGAGTTCTTGAACCTCAAAGCTCCAAAACTTGCTTAAATCTCTTCAAAACGACATAAACCTTGTTAAAACATGAAGGATTGAAGGAAAATCATAAAAAATGAACCATGGAGGAGCAAGAACTCACCGTGGCCGAAAATGGGGAGAAAACTCGCCCGTTTCGGCCATGGAGCTCTTATATAGGGGCTGGCCAGTTCACGTTCGGGGGCCGAACGTACCCCCACATCTCATGCATGTTCGGCGGCCGAACATGAGGTTCGGCGGTCGAACCTGGTTTCTTTCAAACACAACTTTCGGAGGCCAAAAGTGCTCCCAAAACCTATCCACGTTCGGCAGCCGAACATGACTTTCGGCGGCCGAACCTGGTAAAGGTTCCATGGTCTTTTTCATTTAAAAACTCAAATTCATTCTTACTTAAAAATCATTAAAACATGAAAACAGTTGTGAAAACATGATTTTGCCCTTCTAGAGGTTTCCGACATCCGAGATTCCACCGGACGGTAGGAATTCCGATACCGGAGTCTAGCCGGGTATTACACTGGGTTTCTCTCTAATGAGTCCGGACCCTCAGTCAGCCCGGCCTACTTCAACCGTGAGCTGGATGGTGTGCTGATGGATTAGCTTATATAGTGAGCTCTATTGGATTTTGAGCTTGACTCTTTTACCAGGGTTCGACCTCTGCCTCAGTGCTAGCGGCTATCATGCTTAAATTGCATATATATCACAAACTTTAATTATTAAAAAATTCTTTAAATTCAAATCATTTTATTCAAATTACAAAATGTATAATTTTTTATAAAAAAATACAATTTGAAAAAAAATAGAGATTCTATAAACATTTTGATAAGCCTTGTAACGACCCGAAAACCGGACCTCTACCGGCGCTAGGATTCAGATCGACTTAAGGTCGCCGGGACCCGTAGCAAGCTTGACATACATCCTGTATACCTGTTAAATCCCATACATGATCATACCGAATATATAAAACTGTAAACTTTTTCTTTCAGACACCAAGCTTAACCTGTGCATGCACATACTCATAAACATAAATCTCACACTGGAGTCCTCATCAAATGCTCCAATGGGGTATCATAACATACATTAAGCTTGGTTTACATAAAATATTATAGAAACATTACATAGATCATGTGAAAGAAGGGATTAACTATACATACTAGGGTCAAGTACAGTTCTAATCCTCAATAACATCATTACATTACATCATATCACTATTCTTAACATTACATATCAAATCATCATGTCCACTACTATTCTATTACATAGACATCTCCTTTTACCCTTGACGACTTCCTGGATTGTCTCTAACCTGCAAACCTGGGGGTTAAGGGAATGGGGTGAGCTACTAGAGCCCAGTGAGCAGAATAGTAAAACATAATATTAAAATTCATGCTTTCATGACATGCATCACATCACAAACAAATCACATCAAGGATGGACTTGTCACTATAGCCCTCTACATAGTCCATTTGTGCTAGAACGTAGAATGGGTCCTGGTCTTTCTCTTACATGGTGCCAGCGAACGTAGAATGGGTCCCACTGGGCTTCCTCATCATATCATAACATATCATATCATCTCGTCTCATATCGAGGGCTATAGATCATCCAATGACCATCCACATCAATATCATATAATGCAATGCAACATATTCGTGAATTCTAATGCAATACAACCTAATATACATACATGGCATTCATTAATTTAAAATATAGTTCTATTCTACTCACCTCGGGCTTACTCAGAAGCAACTATCTCACTGCTGGGGTCCTTGGGTCCTCGAGTCCGAACCTACACAAGAGGACTCAAATAAGGGACCATACATAGACGAACATGACTCTAAACAACTCCCCAAAAATCCCCCTAAAACACCTCAAAATAATCATAGAAAACATGCAAAGGAAGGCTGAACAGGGTACTTTCGGCGGCAGGTTTGGCGGCCGAAAGTCCCTCCAGAGCCGAAACTCAGCCACTTTCGGCGGCAGTGTAACAGCCCGAAAATCGATACCCCTCTGTAACGGCTCCAAACTGCTCGGCGCTAGGATCCAGATCGGCTTAAGGCCGCCTAGACCCGTAGCAAGCCTGCTACTGAACTCTGTGTACCTGATTAATCCCATACATGATCCAACTAGAACGCTAGCTTTTAAAAACTTTTCTGAAAACCTACTAGGCTTAACCTTAAAACCACAGCCGTCAAGGCCTACACCAGTGAGCAACTACTAAACTGAAAACATAGAACCCATTCTTCGGGTTCGCATATTACAGGCTAGCCTTGGTTTCTGTTTTGGGTCAAGGGATTTACCCTTTCTTCCCTCTCTCAAATGGGTCAAGGGGTTTTATACCCTTTCTTCCCTGCTCACTGGAGTTTTATAAACACATCAAATGTTAAGCCCAGCTTGACACATTTCTCATCAAGAAACGGAAAACAGGATACATGCATACACTAGGGATTAAGCAACCACTGGGCAAAGCACAACGCTAGACATTATCTCATTATACTCTATCTCTTTACAACATGCTCTTTCCATCATAACCTGTATATACATCATGCTAAAACATATGTTCATACATCATGTCCACTACTATACTCTATAAACAAGCATACAAACAAGTATAACATAACATCCTTAGATCTTACATCATCTTGCATAAACATATACATCAAGTCTCTTTCTCTTATATACATCAATCTTCTTTACATGCCACTTTATCAAAACCTTGCTATGCTATTACAATACAGCCAAACACGGCAACCCATGCTCACTCTGCTTTTCTCATAGCTCACTCTGCTGAACTCTGGCCCTGCAAAACTGGGGTTAAGGGAATGGGGTGAGCTACTAGAGCCCAGTGAGTAGAAACCATAAAATAGTTCATTCATTATATGCTTTCATGGAATGTGTCACAGCACAAACATCTCACATCTCGGATTAGACATGATCCCAGAACTCCCTCTGTCGGTGCCCGGTCCCTACGGACTCCCAGGTCACTACATGGACTAGAGCCCGGCCCCTAACTGCGGAGCTCCCAAAGGTCTTATCTAGCCATAACAGGTAGCGGGCTACTGAGATCGCCTTGGTCCATCCCATCAACAATAATAATGCAATGCAGCATCTTCGTGATTTCTAATGCAATACAACCTAGTATCACATGGCATCCATGATGATTGTCTCATGCTCATACTGTCATGCTCTGTAAACATTAACTTTAAAACATGCATAGTTAGGTCTACTCACCTGAAATCAAGCTGTAGTTAACTCTGGGCCAACTCTCACACTGGAGCTAAACACCTCGCCTCAGGTCCGATCCTACACAGGTGGACTCACATGAGGTGCCAAACAATGCTAACAGAACTCTAACACATCTCGTAAACAACTCCCCAAAAACCCCCTAAAAAGATCCTAGAACAATCACACAAGGCATGCAAAAGAAGGCTGGACAGGACACTTTCGGCGGCAGGTTCGGCGGCCGAATGTCCTCTCCAGAGACGAAACTCGCCTACTTTCGGCGGCCGAAGTTCTTCTTTCGGCGGCCGAAGCCTTCGGGGGCAAGGTTCGGGGGCCAAAACACACTCCAGAGACGAAAGCCTCTAACCTTCGGCGGCACCTTCGGCGGCCGAACCTTCCCTCCAGAGACGAAAGTCCAATCCTTCGGGGGCAGGTTTAGGCAGCCGAAACCACCTCCTCAACACCTTCGGCGGCCGAACCTTCCTTTGGCGGCCGAAGCTGGGTTCTCCCGTTAGGCAGAACCTAGCTCACCTCATGCACAACTTCCCCCAAACCTCACTCAAACATGCATCTCAACACACATAACAAGCATATACTCAAATATATGCACAAAGGGGTCCAAAACTACCTAAAAACCCCAACAAACAACACCCATAACACATAAACATACTCATGCATAAAAACCCTAAAAAACATCCTTTTACACCTCACCATGCAACTCTTCCCTTTCCATCCATAAAAACTTGCTTAAAACACTAGAAAACACAAGGATCAACACTTACCTCTTCTAGCACAAAGGCTGGTGTGATCCTAGCTTCAAAACAAGCTTCAAGAACTTCAAGCTCCACAACTTACTCTTTTTGCTCAAAACCTTCAAAACCAAGGGAAAACTCATGAAAACCTTGCAAGATTTGAGGAAAACATCATGAAAACATCCAAGGGGAGCATAAACCCCACCTTGACCACAAAGAGAGCTTCCAGCTCCCTCCATGGCCGGTCCAAGGGGCCTAAATAGGTGGCCAACCGCCTTTCCTTCGGCTGCCGAAACTGCATGCAAAACCATGCAACGTTCGGCGGCCTAACGTGAAATTTCGGAAGCTGAACCTATAGCACTTTCGGCGGCCGAACCTGCATTTTGCCTCCTTGGTCTTTTCTCTTCAAAACTCATTCCCTTTCCTTTCAAAACCATAAACACTTATAAAAACATGTTGAAAACCTTGAGCAAACCCCGCAACACGAATCCGACATCCGAGATTCCACCGGACGGTAGGAATTCCGATGCCTGAACGAGCCGGGTATTACAGGCAGGTTCGGCAGCCGAAAGTGGTTCCAGAGCCGAAACTCATGCATGTTCGGCGGTAGGTTCGGCGGCCGAAACTCTCCTCCAGAGCTGAAAGTTCGGCAGCCAAAACATGCCACCACAGGCAGGTTCGGCGGCCGAAAGTGCCTTTGGCTGCCAAACTTGAGTTCTTCCATAAATGGCAGAACTCAGCCTTCTATGCACAAATGCCTCCCAAACCTTCAAAACTCACATCCAACACTTCCAAAACATGCATACACACATACATAAGCAAATAGGGGTCTCAAACTAGCCTAAACCCCAACCAAAACACATCTAGCATACATATACAACACACATTATCCATAAAAGCACATAAACCCTATTCGACAAACAACTAACCTAAACATGCATTTCTACCCCATAAACTTCATAAAACTTTCATAAAACATACAAGAAGGGTAGGATCTAAGCTTTTCTCTTGAAGATCGAGAGGAGAAACGATCCTTAACTTGGAGGTAGGAGAAATCTAGCTCCTTGGGTCTCAAAGCTCCACAACTTGATTTTAGCTCCAAAAATCTTCAAAACCAAGTTAAAAATTTGTAAAAATCATGAGAGACTTGAAGGAAGAACACAATATCGACAAGGGAGGACGGAGACTCACCTTGCCGGGAAATGGAGAGAGAAAACTCGTCCATTTCGGATAGGGGACCCCTTTACAGGCGGCTGGCCAGACCACTTTCGGAGACCTAACGTGCCTCCGCATGCATGCCATGTTCGGCGGCCGAACCTGGATTTTTCCTTCATTCTCTTTTTCCATCCAAAACTCAATTTCTTTCTTACTTAAAAACATAAAATACATAAAAATATTTTATAAAAAACATGATTTTACCCCTCTAGAGGATTTCGACATCCGAGATTCCACCGGACGGTAGGAATTCTGATACCAGAGTCTAGTTGGGTATTACAAGCTTGAACTAAATTATTTAATTTCATATTTTAAAATTGTTTTAATATTTATTAAAACGTCAAAATTTAGAAATAATTATGATTTTTCTAAAATAATTAATATTAAGTAAATGTATTTGATAAATATATATATTTTCACTTTGTATAAAAATAATTTATTATAAGATTTTCTAAATTTTTAAAAATTATAATTATTAAAAATTAAAAAAAAATATCATGCAGTTTCGATGGCCACTAATAAAAAAAAATATTATTTTTGTTACACTCATTCTCTAACGACGGATAAAACCCAAAAAATTAACAGAATTTTTCTTAATTATACCTATAATAAATATGTATAATATGTTATAATTTCAAAATATAAAAACATGAAAGAGATGACAGATAACTGATCTAATTAATTCATAATATATTTACATTACTATTTTCTATTCCCTCTATGAAGAATCAAAAGATTATATATACATCAATTAAAATACATCCATCAGTCAGCATATAATCTATAATTTATCTTCTAAAATTAAAAAGAACTTAGAATTGGGTCGACCTCTACTAGATTCTGATGGAGTGCTAAGGGTGAATCACCCAAAGAAATTATAATATTAAAAATATAAGAGTGAGTACAATTTATTCACAAGTAAATAAATAATAAAGAAAAATAGATAAATACAATTTAATTCAATTAATATAAATTAAGCTGAATAAACATTTTGCTAAGTTATCATTACTGTAATAATAAATATAAAATCATAAATGTGATAAATAAAATTTACATACACTCATAACATATTTTCTGTGGATAATATTGGCATCTTACGTATGTTAAAATAAAATAATAATAGTATAAGAGTAATGTTGGCATTTTAGACTCTACGATGAAAATGTTGATTTAAGAGCAAATGAAATACTAGTCAGAGCTATTTCAAAGGGTGATCACTTGGCATACTCCTCTGTATGTATATCAAGTGTTCCAAAGACAATATAAATATATACTAAACTGAAAATAAATCATTTGTCAGACTGTTATCTATTCAGTGTATTACATGATATAATCGGCTATTTATTCAGCCGTATTTTAAATTTTACTTTCATTAATTCAAAAAATACAAATTTATTTTATTCATTATCATTTTAAATAAATAAAATAATATATATATATATATATATATTTAAAAAATATTAATATTATATATTTATCTGTATTGAGGGCAAAATAAATTTAGAACGCATACTCTATTATCTATACTGAAAGTTGGATTCTCTTCTAAAATTTTTTAAAAAAAAAAGTAATATATCAAATGCTTAATTATATATAGTAAATAGCAAAAACATATATAGCACAAGCTCTTAAAGAACTAAGGCTAGATCTAGGATTCTGTAATTCTTTAATATTCCTAGCAATGACTTTTGAATAAGCTAATATGAGAATTTCTCGATTCGGTGATATACTTGAATATAGAATATGCACATTACTATTGGGATATCCGCACTAAAATATTCTTTCGCTACCAAAGCTTTGGAGTTCTATTCCTTCTTGCATTGCATTTTGCCTTCCCTTTCATTTTCAAAACTTCTGTCGCTCCCTCCCAACAGGAACGGAGAATCCGTCGCTGTCTCGGCTGTTGGAAAGCTTGATAAACAAATATTTTAAAATAAAAATATAAAATATAAAATGTAAATTTTAAATACTAAATATATATATTTTTTAAGAAAAATTCGTCAATATTTTTATAGAATTAGAACTCCTAAAATTATACAGACTAAAAAATACTTAATAAATTATTATAATATTATTTAGATTAATTTATAAAAATTATTAATTTTAAAAATAGAATTTTATTAATTAATTTAATTAAAATTTATTTATTTTTATTATTAAATCACAAAAAATACTATTTAATAATAGAGAAAATAAATTAAACTGTAATAATTTAAATAAATGAGATAAAATTCATTTATCTTAATATTATAATTTCTGTAAAAAATTATTGAATTTTTTTATAAGGATATTAGTTTAATTAAGGATTTAGCTGAAAAATTTGAAAGTTATGGATTGATTGAATTTGAATTGAAAAAGATTATTGATTATGAATTACGAATTACGAATTTGTTATATTTTTTAATTATTTTTAAAATTAATAAAAATATATAATTTATTGAAGAAATTTAAAATGTTTTATTATTGCATTCAAATATGAAAGTCTCCTCCTCCATCACAACACTTTCTTGCCCACCACAGATTATTGACTTTGAAATATTTATGTAATCCCTTTGGAATCGAAGTTCCAATTAAGTCATAAGTTTTTATTTTAAAGGTATTTATAATATAGTATTTAAGATTTAATAAAATTTAAACATTAATTTAGTTAATTCATGAGATTTTACTTTATTATTTAAATAATCATTATATTAAAATTTACTGGTATATCATTTCTATAAAAATAAATTTAAAGCA
The DNA here is from genome assembly GCF_001659605.2 of Manihot esculenta. NCBI lineage: Eukaryota > Viridiplantae > Streptophyta > Magnoliopsida > Malpighiales > Euphorbiaceae > Manihot > Manihot esculenta. Next base: position 7,992,851 of record NC_035161.2, on the reverse strand, counting down.
GTAAATTGTAATTATTTTTATAAATAAAATAAATATAAAAAAATTCGGTATAATTTTATATATATCGGTATAATTTTATTATTTTTTATTTTTATTTATATAATTTTATTTTTATATAAATAATTAAAAATTATTTATATATTTTATATTGTGTGATTTTTTTTAAATAAAAAAATTAGATAAACAACTAACTCAATTTGAAATATCCTGTGCAATTCAAAAAAAAGAGTGAGTCTTGTGAGGGCCGGAGGAATTTCTGTATGCTTCCATTGCTTTTCTTTTGTTTGGAACCACATTAGTAATTGCAGCCGTGAGGGAGGGGATTTTGGTAATTATACCCATCGTTGATTCTTTGGCTGCGGGAGAAGACGCACTTCCGGCGCCTGTAATTCATGCTGGATCACGTGCGTGGCACGAGGTTGGAAAATTCAGAGAGAAAAAAAGAAATTGCAAAAAATGCTAAAACTGGGTTTGGTTGTTAGAAATTATTAGATATATAAAAATTGTCGATTTTTATATTAAAATTCGTATGATTTTTTTTTAATTGGCAATTTTTATATTATTTTATAGCAATTTAAAGTTATTGTACAGAAAATTTAAAGTTATTAATATAGGAATTATCTTAGAAAAAGCTCAAGAATATCACACAAAAACACATCCCCTTTAAAGAAAATCTTCCAGCCTTCCAAACTTCAAATCTTGAATGGAGGAGGGGCTTTATTTAAATTTAGCTTAACATCTGCTGCAATCTCAAACAACCTTGAATCCTACATTAAACACTATCATCAACAATTAACATAGAAAGCATTATGATCATGTAATTGAAATTTCTGTCAATTTGCATCTCTAACAACAGTAATAAAGTATCCATGAATTATGAGTGATTAAATAGAAAGAACTAACCTTCTCATGCATTTCCTTCTAATTTGTTTCTGAGAAACTTTCTCTTCACTTGATTTGCCTTAATTGCAATTGTTACCCAAAGCTTGTTGTAGACTCTGTCAACTAACCCAAACCAAGCACACCTCCATGAGTCGTTGAAGTACAAGATGCTACAAACTCCAACAAATCCAGCCGCAAATCCCATTCCCATACCACCGTAGAACCAAACCATTTCAGAGTCATCTTTCCTCGTAGTGCCACCTTTTTCATGACCTTTAGGCAATACATCTGCATCATCTGAACAGTTATTCAATGGAGGTCCACAAAGTCCATCGTTGCCGATGTAGATGGATTTGTCATCCAAAGTCTGAAGTTGGTTTCCCTTTGGAATTCGTCCAGATAAGTGATTGAATGACAAATTCAAGTGACTTAAAAAGTTCAAATCAGAAATGCTGAATGGAATAGAGCCAGAAAGTTCATTGTCAGACAAGTCAAGTGATTCTAGTGAGCTTAACTTGCCAATGTTCCAAGGGATATGTCCATCCAATTTGTTTGTAGATAGATTCAGGTTCTGTAGACCTGAAAGATTCATCAACTCCTGGGGAATTTCTCCAACAAAGTTGTTTCCTGAAAGGTCAATGGAATAGAGAAATCAAAGTGTTCTAGTATATTGAAGCTCTATTCCTTTGACATAAACCTGCATATTCTCACCATAGACATCTCCTTCGAAAGACCCATCCAATGCATAAGAGTGATAGTCCCAAATTCCGTTGTTTTCGTGCGTAGAAATTGCAGTAAAATTGCCAAAACAAGTAGGAACGGTTCCAGTCATCATGTTGTTTGCCAAGTTCAATATGCGAAGAGAAGCAAGGTGACAAAGCTGCAAAGGAATCTCACCTTCAAATTTATTGGAGTGAAGACTGAGCATTTTCAATGCAGATAGGCTTTCACCTATCCACCAAGGAATAAAACCATCAAAAGCATTCATGCTAAGATCAAGAGCCTCCAAGTACAGTAGATTCCTCAATGACATTGGGATCTTTCCTTGAAGATTATTGTTTTGCAGATGCAGGGAAGCAAGAAAGTGTTGAGAACCCAAGGACATTGGAACATGGCCACTCAGCATATTATATGAAAGATCAATCACCGTTAAATCTCCCAAATTCCCCAAACATGAAGGTATTCTTCCCGACAGACGATTTCTCGAAAGAATAAGAATATTAAAAGAAACAATCCTGCATAAAGAAGCTGGAATTGTACCATTCAAATCCTGGAAACAATCACACAAAAACACATCCCCTTTAAAGAAAATCTTCCAGCCTTCCAAACTTCAAACCTCGAATGGAGGAGGGGCTTTATTTAAATTTAGCTCAACATCTGCTTCAGTCTCAAACAACATTGAATCCTACATTAAACACTATCATCAACAATTAACATAGAAAGCATTATGATCATGTAATTGAAATTTCTGTCAATTTGCATCTCTAACAACATTAATAAAGCATCCATGAATTATGAGTGATTAAATAAAAAGAACCAACCTTCTCATGCATTTCCTTCTAATTTATTTCTGAGAAACTTTCTCTTCACTTGATTTACCTTAATTGCAATTGTTACCCAAAGCTTGTTGCAGACTCTGTCAACTAACACAAACCAAGCACACCTCCATGAGTCGTTGAAGTACAAGATGCTACAAAGTCCAACAAATCCAGCCGCAAATCCCATTCCCATACCACTGTAGAACCAAACCATTTCAGAGTCATCTTTCCTCGTAGTGCCACCTTTTTCATGACCTTTAGGCAATTCATCTGCATCATTTGAACAGTTATTCAATGGAGGTCCACAAAGTCCATCGTTGCCGATGTAGATGGATTTGTCATCCAAAGTCTGAAGTTGGTTTCCCTTTGGAATTCGTCCTGATAAGTGATTGAATGACAAATTCAAGTGACTTAAAAAGTTCAAATCAGAAATGCTGAATGGAATAGAGCCAGAAAGTTCATTGTCAGACAAGTCAAGTGATTCTAGTGAGCTTAACTTGCCAATGTTCCAAGGGATATGCCCATCCAATTTGTTTGTAGATAGATTCAGGTTCTGTAGACCTGAAAGATTCATCAACTCCTGGGGAATTTCTCCAACAAAGTTATTTCCTGAAAGGTCAATGGAATAGAGAAATCGAAGTGTTCTACTATATTCAAGCTCTATTCCTTTTATATAAACCAGAAGGTTCTCACCATAGCTAGCTGTTAGAAGAGCAAAGGGTTCATCTTTAGTGTAATAGTCCCAGTGCCCTTTCTGCTCATGCATAGCAATTGCAGTAAAATTGCCAAAACAATTAGGTATGGTTCCAGTCATCTTGTTATTTGCCAAGTTCAATATGCGAAGAGAAGCAAGGTAGCAAAGCTGCAGAGGAATCTCACCTTCAAATTTATTAGAGTGAATACTCAGTATTTTCAGAGAAGATAGGCTTTCACCTATCCATGAAGGAATAAAACCATCAAAAGCATTCATGCTAAGATCAAGAGTCTCCAAGGATTCTAGATTCCTTAATGACATTGGGATCTTTCCTTGCAGAGTATTGTTTTGCAAATGCAGGGAAACAAGCGACTCTTGAGAACCCAAGGACATTGGAACATCACCACTCAACATATTACTTGAAAAATCAATCACAGTTAAACTTGGCAAATTTCCCCAACATGAAGGTATTCTTCCTGATAGATGATTATTCGAAAGATCAAGAATTTGTAAAGATCCACTCCTGCATAAATTAGCTGGAACGGTACCATTCAAGTAGTTGTTGGAGAGGGATAAGAGTTGCATACTTGGCATCATTTCACTGAGATTCTGGGGAATCTGGCCGTGGAGCAAGTTGTTGGAGATATCCAATATGGTTGCATCAAAATGAGAACAGGTTAAAAAACCATCAAACTGGTTAGATTTCAACGATATGATCCTATATTCGTTAGCATAAGTTGTGTTCAGTTTTCTGAATGTTGGCAAGGTCCCAAACAACTGATTATAAGATAAATCCAATCCTACAATATTGGAAGAAATATTTTCAAACCAGTCAGGGATGTTATCTGAGATGCTTGCATTAGACATTCCTAAAACTTTAATGCTCTTTTGTGTTTTGAGCCACTCTGGAAACGAAGGCCCTACTTCACAAGATGATAAACCAATCCAGTCAAGTTGAAAAGGAGGTATCCATTCGGGATCAATATCAAAAACTAAAGAATTCCCACCCGTATTCAATTTAATCAAGCTTCTCAGGTTTAACAAGTGAAGTTCAGAAACTTTCCCATGCAATGAATTCTTACTCAAACCTAGTGTTTCAAGGTTGTAAAGCTGTCCAATGGATACAGGAATTGAACCCCAGAAAGAGTTTTTAGAAAGAGAAAGAACTTTCAGGCGTTTAAATTGTCCCAAATTATCTGGAATACTACCAGAAAATGAATTGTTTAAAAGAATCAGATTCTCTAAACTGTTCTTGATGCAAGTGGATGAGTTGCCAAAAGTTCCGGAAATCTCACCGCTGAACTTGTTGTAACCCAAGTCTAGCTCAATCAAATTGCAAAGCCTGTTTAACGTGTTGGGTATGTTGCTTTCCAAAGAATTAGAACCCGCATAAAGGGAAGCAAGAGAATTAAGATTACTGATATCAGTGGAAAGAGACCCTCGGAAAGCACTAGACTGTAGAACAAGATGTCGAAGTTTGGTAATATTATATAACCAGCTTGGGATTGTGGAATGGAAGTTGTTCAATCCAAGGTTGAGAACCTCAAGAGATGTAAAATTGACATGTGAAACATCACCAATGATGGAAAGCTCACAATTCCACAATTCTAATTCTAGTAAAGAAGGAAGCATGTTTATTGACTGCAACCAATTGTCACACTTGTCCAGGACCACGTACGGCAAGTATAAGTATTTCAAAGAAGATGGAAAATGGAGGCTGTGGATTGCCAATGAAGGATTCGCACTGAGATCATAATTCCAACTGAGATCAAGATACTGCAAGTTTGAAAGATTTCCAAGATGAAGGGAAATGTTTCCCATGATGGACGCCCGAGAAAGAACGAGCTTAACTACATGACCGGTTATGTCATCGCAAGTGACTCCGTGCCATCTGCAGCAATCATCCCCCACCCATGAAGGCAACGAGTTTGAATTGTTGACGAGGCTTGACTTGAACTTCACAAGAGCTTCTCCTTCAGTCTTGATACAGCTTCCATTGAAATTATCTCCATTGCAGAAGGAGGAAACGCTTTGAAGCAGAATGAGCAAGGCAAGAATCTCAACAACATTGGCAGTTGATGTTCCCATAACTTCTCAATTCAAAAACAAACACTCTAGTTTTCAATAATGATATTATTAATTAATGTTCAATATAGTTTTTATTACATCAATTTATAAAAATTTAGAAATTAGTTTTCATTAATTTAATATTAATTTTTTTTTATAAAATGATCTTTTTATAAGGGTAATTACAATTTTTTATAATATAAAATATATAATTTTCATCTTCTGTAGACTTAGAAATTCATGCCTTTGGTACAAAAATTCCAATTAAAGCATTAATTAGTTCAACTTTCACAGGAATGGGATGGGTGCCAGGATTTCAACCTCATGACATTGACTCTACCAAACAAGGCCGAATAAACATCTCTAGAAATGGCAGAATTAATAATATTTTAAAATAAAATAAATAAACTCCCTTCAATAATTTTTTTGAGGTTGGATTTGATTTCTAATAGTTTTTTTTAAAACTGTTTAATTAGAGTTAATGTTTATACCAAAAAACTAATCTTCAAATAAAATTTAAAGTTATACGAATTGTCTTAATTTTTTATAAATTATATACTCAATCTTTCAATTTTATATTAATTATAGTAATATGCTATCAAATCAAATTGTCACCATGGCCGTAAACTTTCCTAGCAATTTCTTTACTGTAAATGTCCATAGAAAAAAATTCACTTGAATTGCCTTCTTAGAAAATATATTTATTCTTGGAGAGTAGCTTGGAATTTTGAATCATCCAGTGCCTTTGGTACCAAATTTCCAATTGAAGCATACATTATTAATTCAATTGCTGTCAATTTTTTTGAGATGATATTATCAGAATTTAACTTTTTTTTCTCTCATTTGTGATTTTTATTTGAAATTTTTAATTAATTTATAATTTTTTTTAAACTCAAAAAATCAAATTAAACAATAATGGAAAACATCATTTCCGACTAATAAATAGTACGTTCAAACAGATGAAATATCACTAGAAAAAATAAATTACTTAGTGTAACTAGCATAATATATAATTACTCTAGATAGCATATGAGCAACCACATTAACTTGTCATCAAATTCAAAGTAAAGTCCAATGAATACCTAATAAAAAAAAAGAAATTTATTTTAAAATCAACCTTTTTGCACGTGAAGTTATTTAAATCAGGAAAGACCCTCTCTTAAAGCCTCAAGTGAAGGAGGAGCGAGTAAATCCTAAAAGATTTCTAAAATTCCAATGCAAAAGTTTGTCCGATCATTTTGGACAACAACAGTATAAAGTGTACACTATTCTTGAGTATGTAGGGTTGCATCTAATTACATTATGCTCTATTAATTGCAGGAGAACTCCAACCTTGAATATGTAACTCAATCACATAAAATTAAAACAGATAAACAAGAATAATCGAGATCTTTTTTACAAATTACATAAAAATTATAGCTTTGGTCAAATTAGTTAAAGTTTCTTCTCTAGTTTTCAAGGTACAAAATTTCAATTACTTAATTAAATTGATCTATTGTGGATTAATAAATAAACTAGAATATATAAGATTGAAATTCAACGAATGCCTTTAGATGATTTGAAATCTAGAAAGAAATAGGATTCTGTGTATATGAGTAAACTTAATCTGAATAGGTTGTGCTCCCCTCTTTTATTCATTTTTTTTTCTTATCTTCTAGTGACACATAACCGCCATCCTGCTATAGTACCACCTATCGCTGTCACACAGAGTCGTACGTATGGGCATACCTGCCTGCCCATCATCGTTAGACGGCCATTTAATTCCCCTTCGACGCTCCTGCTGATAGAGTCATGGCATAGTTGGGCCTGCTCGCCTACTCCCCATCACGTCAGATGAATTGGGTTCCTCTCTAATGAGTTCGGGCCCTCGGTCAGCCCCGCCTACTTTAACCGCGGGCTGGGTGGTGTGCTGATGGATTAGCTTATGTAGTGGGCTCTGTTGGGTTTTGGACCTGACTCTTCTACCAGGACTCGACCTCAGCCTGGGTGCCAGTGGCTCAGCGGTCATCAAGTGCCCCTTTACCTCCTCATTAGTTATTCCATATTAATGAGGGGGGTAAATCCCTAGGTCTCAATTATGACCGCGCGGCCGTAGGGAGGCTCCCATCAAAAAGTCTCTTTCCTGCCTTTACCCATTTCAAATTCATACCTTCAATTTCGCTTTAGACTCTTCTCTTGCTTTTCTTCCTCAAATCCGTCTTTTCCCCTCTCTGTAAAATTTTCCCGAGGTACGTCTCCATTTTCCTGATGGCCACCGTTAGAATCCCTGATATTGTAGGTCTGAGGTCCACGGTCACCCCTTCTACTCTTTCCAATTTTTTCTCCGTCGACTACATAGACACCTCCATCTACAGGATTAGGGCTCCTCTTCGCAATGAGAGTATTGTTCTTCCTGTTCCTCCGCCAGCAGGTTTGATACACCCTAACAAGGTCGTAGCTTGATCTTCTATGTTAAGCAACGCGACTTCGGATTAACCTTCCCTTTCTCCTCCTTTTTTATCGAGGTCTTTCATCACTTCGAAGTGACTCCTTGCATGCTATCTCCGAATTCTATCCTCTTCATGTATTCCTTCGAGTCCATAAGTCTGTATTGGAGTTTTGCCCCTTCTGTCATTCTGTTTTCTACCTTTTTCTGTTTAGTTCAAGCAAATTACGGGTTTTACTACTTTGCTCCCCGAGAAGGGTTATGCATCTTTATGGGGTACAAAGACTCAATAAAAGGCTGAGCTGAGGCCTTTGTGGTGGTAAAGCTAAAGGAGGGCTTTAAGATCGATTGGGATGTTGTTCTCTCCTGGAGGGAGGTTCCCCAATGCTGTAACGACCTTCATCGGTTGCCTTTGGTGGACCAGATCTGTCTTCTTCGACTGACCTCTATTCAAAGGAAGCATAATGTCAAGAAGTGCATGTTCGTATCTAGTCTCTGAGACTACTAGGAAGCTAGTACTCGTTAATGACTGTTTTCTTGTCTTTTTCTTCCCCCCCCTTTTCTTCTTTTTCCTTTCCAGTAGCGTATTTTCATTTCATTGTGTTTGGCCTTGACTTGGGTAGTTTTTTTTTTTTTTAGCTTCCTCCGTGCCAATGGACAAGATCAGGCCTCCCAAGAATTTCACCATGTCCAAATGAGCATGAAGGCCACTCTAGAGGCCTTTAAGGCAGGTCGGTCAGTTGCAGATGTGCCATGCGAAGTTTTTTATGTTGTCACTCCTACTGTGGCAGGTCGGACTGCTTCCCCCGCTTCTTCTCAGGCGCTGGTGCCCGTGGCTAAAGGCTCTCGATTTGCAGCCTCCAGGGCCTCTACTCAAGGTAAGGCTCTAGCCTCCTCCAAGTCTCCAGCAGCTTCGAAGCCCAAGTCCACCTCCAATCCAGCCTCCCGGGAGCCCATCACCATCAATAAGTCCACTGAGAGTGGCTCCAAGGGGGGAACTGAGGTCACTCCTCTAGCGACTCAATCCCGCTAGGCTGCTGCTATTGTTGTCATTGGTGGAGCTGTTGGCAAGGGAGCCCAAACTTTTGAGGCCTCCCCTGAGGGCCGGACTGTCAAGAAAGAGTGCACGGTAAGGCCTCCAGAGACTGCTCCTCCTTCCTCCATAGACAAAGGGAAACATATCGTGGAGCAGCTATCCTCGGCTCCCGACAACGAACTCCACAACGCCACCGAGGTGACTCCAAAGTCTCTGCCAGCTTCTGTGGTTGAAATGTTGTGCACTCGAATGTTGGGGGAACTTCAGAAGCCTTGGACTCTCGCTTCCTCTCTCGTTAGCCACCTTGCTCGCTCCACTACTCAACAGGTCGCGTTTTATTCCCGCTCTCTAGACAATCTCAGAGATAGCTTGAGGGAGATGTTCCTTACACTACAAAAATTTATCGAATTAGTAACGAAAAATAGTAACGAAAAATATCGATTACTGATTAGAAACGGATTAATAACAGATGTTATGTAAAGAACAATAATAGTAACGAATTAGCTAATCCATTATAAAGCCGTTACTAAATTCTGTAACGGATAAAAATCCGTTATAGAATTGGTTTAATTTGAAAATATTAGTAACGGATGTACAAATCTGTTACTAAATGGTTTTATATTCAGTCATTTAGTAACAGACATATTATCCATTATAGATGTTAAATTTAGTAACAGATGTTTCCGTTACTAAATTTTAAATCCCTAACATAAGAATTCACGAAGTTCCCCTTTCTTAGTTGCACGACCTTTTTTCCCTCTTTCTCAGTTGCATGTAATTCCCCTTAATTTTCCGTCTTTCCTTTACAATTGCTACTATACATCCTTCTCGCTCTCATCAGTGTCAACGTTGAAGCTACCGTCGCCTTCACCGTTGAAGCTACTGTCGGTGTCGACGTTGAAGCCATTGTTGCTGTCCTTGTTGTCCTTCTCATCTATTGTTGTCTGTGTCGATGTTGAAGCCATTATTGTTGTCCCTGTCTGTAACGACTCGAAAACTAGACCGCTACCAGCGCTAGGATTCAGATCGACTTAAGGTTGCCGGAACCCGTTGTAATACCCGGCTAGACTCCGGTATCGGAATCCCTACCGTCCGGTGGGAATTCGGATGTCGGAAACCTCTAGAAGGGTAAAAAACTATGATTTTATGAAATGTCTTCATGTATTTCATGTTTTAAGTAAGGAATTTAATGAGTTTTTACATGAAAAGTCTTTGGAGGAAAACCCAGGTTCGGCCGCCGAAAGTCAAGTTCGGCCGCCGAACATGCATGCGTTTTGGAGGCACGTTAGGCCCCCGAAAACGTGAGTGAGGGAAGTCAAGGTTCGGCCGCCGAACCTCATGTTCGGCCGCCGAACATTTGCATGGATGCGGAGGCACATTCGGCCCCCGAACGTGGTCTGGCCAGCCACTATAAAAGGGTCCCTTAGCCGAAAATGGGCGAGCTTTTTCTCCCCATTTCGGCCAAGGTGAGCATTCCACCATCCTTCCCCAATCTTGAGTTTTTCCTTCCTTTTTCCATGATCTTTACAAGTTTATAACTTTGGTTTTGAAGATCTTTGAGCTTAGAACGAGTTTTGGAGCTTGGAGACCAAAAGTTGGAACTTCTCCCATCTCCAAGTTTAGATCTCCTCAACCCTCGATCTTCAAGAGGTAAGAGCCGATCTTAAGCTCAATGTATGATTTAAACAAGTTTTATGAAGTTTTAAGGGGTAGAGAAGCATGTTAGAGTTAGTTGAGCACATGTTAGGTTTATGTGATTTTTTGAACAATGTGGCTTGCTTGATGTGTGTTTGAAGTGTTGTAGTTGGGGCATATGTTTGTATGAGACCCCTAGGAACTGGTATGATGTGTATGCATGAGTAGAATCAAGTTTATGCAGGTTTTGAGGCGTTTTGGAGGCTGTGGACACAAGGGAGCCAAGTTTCTGCCCTTCGGCAGAAACTCAGGTTCGGCCGCCAAAGTGACTTTCGGCCGCCGAACCCCCTTGTGGAGGCAGTTTCGGCTGCCGAAGCCTGCCCCCGAAACTCAAGGTTCGTCTCTGTCTGGGAGGTTCGGCCGCCGAAAGTGCCGCCGAACCTGCATGACTTTCGGCTGCAGAGGGACTTTCGGCCGCCGAACCTGCCGCCGAAAGTGCCCTGTTCAGCCATTTCTTGCATGTTTTCATGTGATGTTTTCAGGATGTTTTAGGGGGTTTTTGGGGAGCTTTTCAGAGTCACGTTCATGTATGTTTGGTGCCTCATCTGAGTCCACCTGTGTAGGTTCGGACCCGAGGAACCGAGACCCCCGGTTGTGAGATAGTTGTTCAGAGTTCGTTGTCAAGCTTCAGTTACCAAGTGAGTGGAACAACCTCTTAAGCTTTAAAGTAAATGAATAAATGAATGAATCATAAAGCATTGCCCATGCATCATTATGCCATGCAATATTAGGTTGTTGCACTAGAATTCACGAATATGTTGCATTGCATACTTTGTTGTTGATGTGGATGAATGTTGAATGATCCATTAGCCCTTGTATGTCATGATAGCCTATGTGAGTCCAGGTGTGCCTGCTACGGCTCTACGCCCCTGGCACTATGACTGATTATGAAAGTCCGGGTGTGCCTGCTACGGCTCTACGCCCCCGGCATGTATAAGTAAGAAAGATAGGGGCTAAATGGTGACAAGTTCATCCTTGTTGTGAAATGTTTGTGTTATGGCGCATACATGAAAGCATGAATGAGAAAATGAAAGAAAAAGTTAAATAATAATAAAATGAATAATAATATATCTAAAAATGGTGGAATTAAAACAAATGTTTTTAGTTTCTGCTCACTGGGCTTTTAGCTCACCCCACTCCCATTATCCCCAGAGTTGCAGGTACAGGAGAGATCAAGAAGTCGGCTAGAGTGAAGTCAAGTCATATGTATGTAATAGCTAGAGTATGTGGACATGACATATGATAAGAATGAAATGTAAAATTTGAACCGTTATGTTTATGTAATTATGTTATTGAGGATAGATTTGTGCTTGACCATAGCATATGTTAATCCCTTGGTATGTACATGATCTTATTATTTGATGTGTATGTGAACCAACTCAACACAGATTTTATATTGCCATTGAGGCTTTGATGAAATCCCACAGAGGGATTAATGTTTATGTATATGATGAATATAGTGCATGCACAGGTTGAGTTTGGTGTATGAAGAAAAAGAAAAGTTTTAATTCTTAAGGATGTTTGTTGATCATGTATGGGATTAAACAGGTAGACAGGATGTATGTAGGCTTGCTACGGGTCCCGGCGGCCTTAAGCCGATCTGGACCCTAGTGCCGGTAACGGGTCGGTTTTCCGGGTCGTTACACCCGTAGCAAGCCTACTATACATCCTGTATACCTGATAAATCCCATACATGATCATACATTTTCATGAAAAAATTAAAACTTTTCTTATACCAAGCTTGACTTGCATGCATCAAAACTATGTACATAAAACCCCATACTAGAGCCCTCATCAAATGCTCTGGTAGGGTCAACACCTCGTATACCAAGCTTGGTTCAACATGTATCAATACTAAAAATATTTACATAAAGATCATGTACAAAAGGGATTACAACTGACATTAGAGTCAAGCACAGTATTAATCCACAAATACATTACATGTTCACTACTAATCTATTACATTAAACTTGAACTAAAACCTTGCTGACTCTCCTAGAGCTACCTGCTGTCCTGCAAACCTGGGGGTTAGGGGAAAGGGGTAAGCTACAAGAGTCCAGTGAGCAGAACAGTAAAAACAATTTGATAACCATATGCTCGTATGGAATGCGTCACAGCACAAACAATACACATCAAGGATGGACTGATCCAAAAATCCCTCTACTCTGTGCCCGGCCCTCGGTGGAGCTCCTCAGGACTTCTTTACATACATAAACTGTGTGCCAAGGGTGTAGAATGGGCAATCCTGGTCTTCCATTACATAACATAACATCTAGAGGGCTAATGGGTCGTCCTGTTGTCTATCCACATCAACAACCAATTATGCAATGCAGCATATTCGTGAAATCTAATGCAAACAACCTATTACGTATACATGATGCGTGAACATGCTTAAAACATTTGGTTTCTGGAAATAAAAGATTAGTTTAGTTCTACTCACCTCTGGCTGACACTGGAACAGCTAACTCACTGCTGGCCTTCTTGGTTCCTCGGGTCCGATCCTACACAGGTGGACTCAAATGAGGGACCAGACAAACTCTAACATGACACTAAACATCTCCCCAAAAACCCCTCTAAAACATCATCAAAACATGCATAGGAAACAGGCAAAGGAAGGTTAAGCAGGGGACTTTCGGCGGCAGGTTCGGCGGCCGAATGTCCCTACAGATCCAAAAGTCAGGCACTTTCATGGGCAAGGTTCAGCAGCCAAAAGCCTTAAAAGATCCGAAAGTCACTAACCTTCGGGGGCAGGTTCGGCGACCGAACCTGGGTTCTCCAGAATGGCAGAACCCGATTCTGCCTCTCTCATCCAGCCACCCAAAACCTCACAACAAGCATTCAACTATTCTAAAACATGCAATAACACTTATTCAAGCATATAGGGGCATAAAACTAGCCTAAACCCCAACAACCAACAACATAACAACACATTAAACATACATTTAGCAACAAACTCACATAAACCCTAACATTTTAGATCTACTCTAAACATTCATTAAACACCCTTAAAACTTACTCAAAACATAAAAGAAGGGAAGGATCCACACTTACCTCTTGAAGATCGAAGGTAGGCGTGACCCAAACTTGGAGATGTGGAGGAACAAGCTCCGGGGGTCTCCAAGCTTCAAAACTTTAATTTTGAGCTTAAAAACTTCAAAACAAGATAAAAGCTTGTCAAAAACTTGAAAGATTTGAAGGAAACATAAAATCAACCATAGGAGGGCGAAATCTCACCTATGCCCTAAAATAGAGAGAGAAAACTCGCCCATTTTCGGATAAAGGGCCTTTTATAGGTGGCCGGCCAGACCACCTTCGAGGGCCAAAGGTGCTTCCACAAACTCCCCATGTTCGGCGGCCGAACCTGGATTTTTCCTCCATGGCTTTTTCTTTCAAAACTCAATTTTCTTTCTTTGTTAAAACCTTAAAAAATTAAAACATTCTATAAAAATCTTATTTTACCCTTCAAGAAGGCTCCGACATTTGAGAATTCCAGATTCCAACGGAGATTCCGCCGGAAGGTAGAAATTCCGATGCCGGGGTCTAGCCGGGTATTACATTCTTCCCCCCCTAAAAATATTTGTCACCGAATGTTCAACAAACAGCATAGCATGGCATAACACACATAACAGCAAGGAAGCACATAAAACAAAATACTAACCTTAGAAGAGATACGGGTACTGCTGGAGCATGGACTCCCGTGTCTCCCAAGTGCACTTTTCCATATTGTGGTGATTCCAAAGGACTTTCACCATCGAGATTTTCTTGTTCCTCAACTTTGTGATCTGCGTGTCTATGATCCGCATTGGCTGTTCAACATAAGTGAGATCTCATAGGATCTCTACATCTGGTTCACTAAGAACCTTGCCCGGATCTGACACGAACTTCCGTAATATGGAAACATGGAAAACCGGATGGATTCTTTCCATTGAAGCAGGTAAATCTAACTTGTATGATACATTCCCAACCTTTTGCAAGATCTCAAAGGGTCCAATGTACCGTGGAGCTAGCTTACCTTTCTTCCTAAAACGAATCACCCCTTTCATAGGAGACACCTTGAGCAACACCATATCTCCCTCCTGAAACTCAACATGCTTTCTGCGGACATCTGCATAACTCTTCTGCTGACTCACAACAGTTCTAATTCTTTCTCTAATAATGGGCACTACTCTACTGGTGATCTCTACTAACTCTGGCCCTGCCAAGGCCCTTTCTCCTACTTCCTCCCAACAGACAGGTGACCTGCACTTCCTCCCATAAAGAACTTCATAAGGAGCCATCCCTATGCTAGCATGATAGCTATTATTGTAGGCAAACTCCACCAAAGGTAGATGCTGCCTCCAAGAACCGCCAAAATCTAGCACACACATTATGAGCATATCTTCAATAGTCTGGATGGTCCTCTCTGACTGTCCGTCAATTTATGGATGGAAAGCAGTGCTAAAGTCTAACCAGGTGCCTATAGCATTCTACAGAATCTGCCAAAACGTGGAGGTAAACTAGGGTCCCCTGTCTGACACTATCGAGACTAGAACCCCATGCAGCCTGACAATCTCTTCCATATACACTTGTGTCAATTTTTCCACAGAATAGCCACTCCTGATAGGGACGAAGTGAGCAGATTTGGTCAGTCTGTCCACAATCACCCATATAGAGTCTAGTCTGTTGGACGTTGCTGGTAACCCCACCATGAAATCCATAGCCACATTCTCCCATTTCCACTCTGGAATCGGCGGTGGGTTAAGCATTCCAACCGGCTTCTGATGTTCTAGCTTCACCCTTTGACATACCTCGCAGGCGGACACGAACTGTGCCACTTCTCTCTTCATAACTGGCCACCAATAGACTCTTTTCAGATCCTGGTACATTTTGGTGGCTCCAGGGTGAACACTATACTTAGCATTATGAGCTTCCCTTATAATGTCTCCCTTTAAGCTTATGTCATTTGGAACACATAACCTGTTCCCATAATGGAGGATCCCTTTGTTGTCGAATCTGTACTCCTCATTCTTGCCTGACTGAACAGTCCTAGCAATTTTCACCAACTCTGGGTTCTCATGTTGTTTCTGCGCCACTTGTTCCAGAAACACGGGTGTCACTCTCATTTGAGCTATTAAAGCACTTGTACCAGACAACTCCAACTGCAGCCCTTCATCAATGAGCTTGTAGAATTCCCTCACCACCGGTCTTCTCTCTGTTATAACATGGGATAGACTGCCAAGTGATTTCCGGCTTAGGGCATCTGCCACAATATTTGCCTAACCCGGATGGTACTAAGTCTTGCAATCATAGTCACTAAGCAGTTCTACCCATCTCCTCTGTCTCAAGTTCAACTCTCTCTGACTCAAGATGTATTGCAAACTTTTATGATCTGTAAAGATCTCACATTTTACCCCATACAGGTAACGTCTCAACAGCTTGAGTGCAAAGATCACAGCTGCCATCTCTAGATCATGTGTAGGATAATTCAACTCATGCTTCTTCAGCTGCCTAGAAGCATAAGCAATTACTCTTCCATTTTGCATCAACACATAACCTAGTCCCACACGGGATGCATCACAAAACACGGTGAAGTCTTCATCACTGGTAGGCAGAGCTAACACCGGTGCTAACGTCAACCTTTTCTTCAGCTCTTCAAAGCTTTCCTCACACTGGTCTGACCAAACAAACTTCTGGTTCTTCTTGGTCAATCTGGTCACAAGAGCAGCAATTCTTGAGAAGTCCTGCACGAACCTCCTGTAGTAACCTTCCAAGCCCAAAAAGCTCTTAATCTCTGTTACTGTGGTGGGTCTGGGCCAATTAGCTACAGTTTCTATCTTCTTAGGGTCTACTTCAATTCCCTTTTCTGACACAACATGCCCCAAGAATGAGATGTTCCTCAACCAGAATTCACACGTAGAGAACTTGGCATACAAGCCGTGCTCTCTCAGGGTCTGCAATATAATTCTCAGATGATGGGCATGCTCCTCTACATCTCTGGAATACACTAAGATATCGTCAATGAAAACGATAACAAAGTGATCCAGATACTGACTAAAAATTCTGCTCATGAGATCCATAAATGCTGCAGGGGCATTGGTTAGCCCAAACGGCATTACTAGGAACTCATAATACCCATATCTGGTTCTGAACGCCATCTTCGGCACATCTTCTTTCCTGATTCTTAACTGATGATACCCGGATCTCAGATCTATCTTGGAAAAACAACCTGCTCTTGCTAATTGGTCAAATAGATCATCAATCCTGGGTAAAAGGTACTTGTTCTTGGTAGTGACTTTATTCAACTGCCTGTAGTCAATACAAAGTCTCAAGGATCCATCCTTCTTTTTCACAAACAGGACCGGAGCACCCCAAGGTGAGGTACTTGGTCGGATGAAACCCTTATCTACCAACTCCTGCAACTGCTCCTTTAACTCCTTCAGCTCTGCAGGTGCCATCCTGTAGGGAGGAATAGAGATTGGTCTGGTTCCTGGCATCACTTGTATTTCAAACTCTATCTCCCTAGCAGGTGGTAAACCTAGCAGCTCGTCTGGGAAGACATCTGGAAACTCTCTGACTACGGGCACTGAGGCGGGCTCCCTGACCTGACTACTAAGATCTCTAACATGAGCTAGAAACCCCTGACAACCCCTCCTGAGCAACCTACGAGCCTGTAGGGCTGATATCAAACCTCTAGGCATACCACTCCTGTCTCCTCTGAAGACAACCTTTGACCCATCCTGTCCTCTGAACCTGACTACCTTGTCTCTGCAGTCCAAGGTAGCTCCATGAGCAGATAGCCAATCCATTCTTAGAATGACATCAAAATCTATCAAGTCTAGAACAACAAGGTCGGCTGGAAGGCATCTACCCTCAACAAAAACTGGACTGAACCGGCAGACTGACTCTGCCACAGATGGATCACACTTGGGCCCACTGACCCAAAGGGGATACTCTAACCTAGAAGCTATCAAACCCACTCTATCTACGGCTCTCGGAGTAACAAAAGAATGAGATACACCAGGGTCCATTAAAGCATACACATCAGAACATCCAATGATGAGATTACCTGATACCACGGTGTTTGACGTGTTAGCCTCCTGCTGAGTCATTGTGAAGATCCGTGCTGAAGTAGAAGGACCTTCACCTAGGGAACCTGAAGAAGAGGCTGTCCCTCTTCCTCTACCTCGACCACTACCCTGTGTCATGGCTGGAGCTACTGGCTGAGCTACACTGCCTGAGGCTGTCTGCTGGGACTGTGCTATCCTGGTTGCATTAGGACACTCACGTGCCATGTGCCCCTCCTGTCCACATCTGTAACAAGCTGTAGTCCCGAACCGATAGATCCTCTTGTGTGGCTTACCACACCTCATACAACTGGAGCTATCAGAACCAGAGCTCGAACCGCCACCCAGTCCCAGACCAGACTTTAACTTGTTCCAGAACTTAATCTTATTTGGCTTCTTATTGGATTTGCTCCACTTCTGACTTCCTGAGGCAGCTGCTGCACTCAGAAAGGAGAGATCAAAGTTCCCTATACCTGGGGCCTTGGAACCCGAGGATTGTGCCACCTGCTGTTTAACTATTCCCTAAATGATGGCACTAGCCTTCATCTTTCTGGCTGCATCCACAATAGTGTGGAAGCTCTCCCTCTCTGCTGCTAGGATCAGGGAGGAATACCTTGAGTGGAGTCTCATGGTATACCTCCGAGCTTTCTTCTGATCTGTATCATATGCCTGTCCCATAAACTGAAGCAACTCCAAAAATTTATCCGTGTACTCATCTACATCCATGTCTTTAGTTTGTCTCAGCTACTCGAACTCAACTACTTTCAGCTCTCTAGAACTGTCTGGAAAAGCCCATCCAACAAACTCATTAGCAAACTCCTCCCAAGATAGGCTATCCAGCCTTGGGTCCACATAGCTTTTAAACCACTCCTTAGCTTTCTTACATTTCAATGTGAATCCTGCCATTTGAATGGCTCTACTATCACTAGCTCCCAGCTCGTCTGTTATCATCTTCACCGTTTTGAGATATTCAAACGGATCATCCCCTATTTTGAACTTAGGGGCATCTAGCTTTAGGTAGTTTGTCATCTTTACTTTGCTCCCCACAGATGAGCTAAGTTTGGGTGTTTGGATCTCAAGGACTATTGGTTCTGTTGGTGGAGGAGGAGCAGCATTCCCTGGGTTAGGGTTTGTTGTATTTGGATAGAAGGGTGAGGGTGGAAACATGGGGTACTGTGGGTATGGTGGGTAAAAGGGAGGATACGACATGTAAGAGGGATATGGGTTGAAACTGGAGTAATCTGATGTACCCCCATCGGATACCCTGGGCCCTGTGGATAGGGTTGGTACTGGGGTGGGTGAGTAAACCCTGAGGCCTGAGCGCCTCCTTATGACTCTCCCGTACCCTCTTCTGACATACTCATGCCCAAACTACCATCTCTTCTCTGGTCTTCCTCCACTGATCCCCTCATATCTGCTGACATCCTTCCTGGATCCGTTCTCCTCCTATTCACATCAAAAGACCTTCTTGGGTCTCTTGATGTTCCCTCTCTGTTGGATCTACTAGACCTTGCGCTTGGCAGAGCAGGGGGAAGGGCATCTATGCCCTCATTCTCTGGTGGTACTCCAGTCAATCGTGCAGATCAACGAGTGCCTCTCATCCTGACTTCTGAAAAGCACATCATAAAACAAAACATTATCATATGGTTCATGTGGGCACACATGAACCCTCATCATACATAGCATATCATTAATGCACATGCATATAATCATGGCATTTCACATCATCATCAAGATAGGACTCTACATCCTATCCTAGTGGACATGATTTTTCCTATTGTGCTTGCCCTTCCATAACATCTATGAGCCCGACACTCTCTAGGTCAAACCATATGAACCTGGCTCTGATATCACTCTGTAACGACCCGAAAACTGAACAACTACCGACGCTAGGATTTAGATCGACTTAAGGTCGCCGGAACCCGTAGCAAGCCTACTATACATCCTGTATACCTGATAAATCCCATACATGATCATACATTTTCATGAAAAAATTAAAACTTTTCTTATACAAAGCTTGACCTGCATGCATCAAAACTATGTACATAAAACCCCATACTAGAGCCCTCATCAAATGCTCTAGTAGGGTCAACACCTCGTATACCAAGCTTGGTTCAACATATATCAATACTAAAAACATTTACATAAAGATCATGTACAAAAGATATTACAACTGACATTAGGGTCAAGCACAGTACTAATCCACAAATACATTACATGTCCACTACTAATCTATTACATAAACTTGAACTAAAACCTTGCTGACTCTCCCAGAGCTACCTGCTATCTTGCAAACCTGGGAATTAGGGGGAAGGAGTAAGCTACAAGAGTCCAGTGAGCAGAACAGTAAAAACAATTTGATAATCATATGCTCGTATGGAATGTGTCACAGCACAAACAATACACATCAAGGATGGACTGACCCAAAAATCCCTCTACTCTGTGCCCGGCCATCGGTGGAGCTCCTCAAGACTTCTTTACATACATAAACTGTGTACCAGGGGTGTAGAATGGGCAACCCTGGTCTTCCATTACATAACACAACATCTAGAGGGCTAATGGGTCGTCCTGTTGTCCATCCACATCAACAACTAATTATGCAATGCAGCATGTTCGTGAAATCTAATGCAAACAACCTATTATGTATACATGATGCGTGAACATGCTTAAAATATTTGATTTCTAGAAATAAAAGATTAGTTTAGTTCTACTCACCTCTGGCTGACACTGGAACAGCTAACTCATTGTTGGCCTCTTTGGTTCCTCGGGTCCGATCCTACACAGGTGGACTCAAATGAGAGACCAGACAAACTCTAACATGACACTAAACATCTCCCCAAAAGCCCCCTAAAACATCATCAAAACATGCATAGGAAACAGGCAAAGGAAGGCTAGGCAGGGGACTTTCGGCGGCAGGTTCGGCGGCCGAAGGTCCCTACAGATCCGAAAGTCAGGCACTTTCGGGGGCAAGGTTCGGCGGCCGAAACTCCCCTCCAGAGCCGAAAGTCCAACTTTCAGGGGCGAATTTAGGCGGCCAAAACTGCCTTCACAGGCAGGTTCGACGACCGAACCTGGGTTCTCCAGAATGGCAGAACCCGATTCTGCCTCTCTCATCCAGCCACCCAAAACCTCACAACAAGCATTCAACTATTCTAAAACATGCAATAACACTTATTCAGGCATATAGGGGCATAAAACTAGCCTAAACCCCAACAACCAACAACATAACAAGACATTAAACATACATTTAGCAACAAACTCACATAAACCCTAACATTTTAGATCTACTCTAAACATGCATTAAATACCCTTAAAACTTACTCAAAACATAAAAGAAGGGAAGGATCTACACTTACCTCTTGAAGATCGAAGGTAGGCGTGACCCAAACTTGGAGATGTGGAGGAACGAGCTCCGGGGGTCTCCAAGCTTCAAAACTTTGATTTTGAGCTTAAAAACTTCAAAACAAGATAAAAGCTTGTCAAAAACTTGAAAGATTTGAAGGAAACATAAAATCAATCATACCTATGCCTGAAAATAGAGAGAGAAAACTCGCCCATTTTCGGACAAGGGGCCTTTTATAGGTGGCTGGCCAGACCAAAGGTGCTTCCGCAAACTCCCCATGTTCGGCGGCCGAACCTGGGTTTTTCCTCCATGGCTTTTTCTTTCAAAACTCAATTTTCTTTCTTTGTTAAAACCTTAAAAACATTAAAACATTCTATAAAAACCTTATTTTACCCTTCAAGAAGCTCCGACATCCGAGAATTTCGGATTCCAATGGAGATTCCGCCGGAAGGTAGGAATTTCGATACCGGAGTCTAGCCGGGTATTACACTGTCACCTTCACCGTTGAAGCTACTGTCGGTGTCGATGTTGAAGCTATCGTCACCTTAATCTATTGCTGTCGCTGCTACTCCTCAGAAGTGAGGAAATTTAATTCTTCTTTTAGATTAGATTTTGGTTTTTGATTGTTGTTTGGTGTTATCCTTGTTTGTGATATCCACACTATAAATTTTTAGGAGTACTTATCCACACTGTAAATTTTAGAGTTAATGTTTAAACCAAAAAAATAATCTTCAAATAAAATTTGGAGTTATATGAATTGTCTTAATTTTTTTATAAATTTATATACTCAATCTTTCAATTTTATATTAATTATAGTAATATGCTATCAAATCAAATTGTCACCATGGCCGTAAACTTTCCTAGCAATTTCTGTACTGTGAATGTCCATAGAAAAAAATTCACTTGAATTGCCTTGTTGGAAAATATATTTATTGTTAGAGAGTAGCTTGGTGTGAGTTTTTTGGCTTAAAAATAAAAATAAGCTCATCTCTTTAGACTTGGAATTTTGAGTCATCCAGTGCCTTTGGTACCAAATTTCCAATTGAAGCATAGATTATTAATTCAATTGCTGCCAATTTTGTTGAGACGATATTATCAGAATTTAACTTTTTTTCTTTCATTTGTGATTTTTTTAATTTTTTAATTAATTTATAAATTTTTTATCAAATAAAACAATAACAAAAAATATTATTTCCGACTAGTAAACAACATATAAGTACGCTCATAAATTAAAACAAATGAAATATCACTAGAAAGAACAAATCACTTGGTGTAACTAGCATAATATATAACTACTCCGGATGGCACATGAGCAACCACATTAACTTGTCATCGAATCCACATGAATACCTGATAAAAAAGGAAAAAAAAAAAGAATTTTATTTTAAAATCAACCTTTCAGGAAAGGATCTCTCTTAAAGCAATAGCCTCTAGTAAACTATGAACGAGTAAATCCTAAAAAATTTTTAAAAATCCAATGCAAAAGTTTGTCCGATCATTTTGGACAACAACAGTGTAAAATGTACACTATTTTTGAGCATGTAAGGTTGCATCTAATTACATTATGATTTACTAATTGCAGGAGAACTCCAACCTTGAATATGTAACTCAATCACATAAAATTAAAACAAATAAACAAGAATACTCGAGATCTCTTTTTAAAATTATAAAAAAATTATAGCTTTGGTCAAATTAGTTAAAGTTTCTTCTGTAGTTTTCAAGGTACAAAATTTCAATTATTAATTAAATTGATCTATTGTGGATTAATAAATAAACTTGAGTATATAAGATTGAAATTCAACGAATGCCTTTAGATGATCTGAGATTTAGAAAGAAGTAGAGTTTATGTGTGTATGAGTAAACTTAATCTGAATGGGTCGTGCTCCCTTCTTTTATTTTTTTTTTCTTGTCCTTTAGTGACACATAACCACCACCCTGCTACAGTGCTACATATTGCTGTCACACAGAGTCGTATGTACGGGCGTACCTGCCTGCATGCCATCGTCAGGCGGCCATTTAATTCTCTTCCAACGCTTGTGCTGATAGGGTTGTGGCATAGCTGGGCCTGCTCCCCTACTTCCTGGCACGTCAAATGAATTGGGTTCCTCTCTAATGAGCTCGGGTCCTTGGTCAGCCCAGCCTACTTCAACCGCAGGGTAGGTGGTATGCTAATGGATTAGCTACGTAGTAGGCTTTGTTGGGTTTTGGGCCTAACTCTTCTACTAGGGCTCGACCTCAACCTGGGTGCTAATGGCCCAGCGGTCATCAAGTGCCCCTTTACCTCCTTGTTAGTTATTCCATGATTAATGAGGGGGTAAATGCCTAGGTCTCAATTATGACTGTGCGGCCCTAGAGAGGCTCCCATCAAAACGTCTTTTTCCTGCCTTTACCCATTTTAAATTTGTGTCTTCAGTTTCGCTCTAGAATCTTCTTCTTGCTCTGCTTCCTTGAATCCATCTTTTCTCCTCTCTACAAAATTTTCCCAAGATACATCTCCATTTTCTTGATGGCCACCGTTAGAATCCCTAATGTTAGGCCTGAGGTCCACGGTCACCCTTCCACTCTTTCTAATTTTTTCTCCGCCGACTACGTAGACACCTCCATCTACAGGATTAGGGCTCCTCTTTGCAATGAGATGATTATTCTTCCTGTTCCTCTGCTGGTGGGTTTGATAGACCCCCAACAAGGTTGCAGCTTGATCTTCTATGTCAAGCAACGCAACTTTGGGTTAACCTTCCCTTTCTCTCCCTTTTTTATTGAGGTCTTTCATCACTTCGGAGTGAGCCCTCGCTTGTTATGTTCGAATTCTATCCTCTTCATGTGTTCCTTCGAGTCCATAAATCTGTGTTGGGCTTTTGCCCCTTCTGTCACTCTATTTTCTTCCTTTTTCTGTTTAGTTCGAGCAAATTACGGGTTTTACTACTTTGCTACCTGGGGAGGGTTGTCCATCTTCGTGAGGTACAAAGAATCAATAAAAAGCTAGGCTGAGGCCTTTATAGTGGTAGAGCTGAAGGAGGGCTCTAGAATCGACTGGGATATTAATCTCTCCTGGAGGGAGGTTCCCCAGGGCTGTAACGACCTTCCTCGGCTGGCCCTAGTGGACTAGATCTGCCTTTTTAGACTGACCTCTATTCAAAGAAAGTATGATGTTGAGACGCGCATGTTCGTGTTTGTGTTTAATCTTCGGGACTGCTAGGAAGCTAGTACTCATTAATGATTGTTTTCCTGTCTTTTTCTTTTTTTTTTATTTTCAGTAGCATTTTTTCCTTTCATTGTGTTTGGCCTTGACTTAGGTTGTTTTTTTTGTTTAGCTTCCTCTGTGCCAATGGACAAGATCAGGCCTCCCAAGAATTTCACCATGTCCAGGGAGAGCATGAATGCCACTATGGAGGCCTTCAAGGCAAGCCGATCAGTTGCAGATGTGGCCTGCGAAGTTTTTCATGTTGTCACTCCTACTGTGGCAGGTCGGACTACTGCCCCTGCTTCTTCTTGGGTGCTGGTGCCCGTGGCTAAAGGCTCTCAGTCTGCGGCCTCTAGGGCCTCTACTCAGAGTAAGGCTCTAGCCTCCTCCAAGTCTCCGACAGCTTCAAAACCTAAGTCCGCCTCCAATCCAGCCTATCGAGAGCCCATCACCATCAATGAGTCCACTAAGAGTGGCTCCAAGGGGGGAATTGAGGTCCCTCCTTTGGCGACTCAATCCCGCTAGGCTGCTGCTGTTGTTGTAACTGGTGGGGCTGCTGGCAAGCGAGCCCAAACTTCTGAGGCCTCCTTTGAGGGCCGGATTGTCAAGAAAGCGCACATGGCAGGGCCTCCAAAGACTGCTTCTCCTTCCTCCACAGACAAAGGGAAACAGATCGTGGAGCAGCTGTCCTCGGCTCCCGACAACGAGCTCCTCAATGCCACTGAGGTGACTTCGAAGACTCTGCTAGCTTCTGTGGCTGAAGTGTTATGCACCTGGATGTTTGGAGGAACTCCGAAAGCCTCAGACCCTCGCTTCCTGTCTCTCGTTAGCCACTTTGCTCACTTCACCACTTAACAGTTCGCATTTAATTCCCGCTCTTTGGACAATCTCGGAGAAAGCCTGAGGGAGATGTTCGTTATGGTAAGTCACTGTTCCTTAAGGGCATTTTAATAATTTTGCTTTCTCTAACTTTGTTTTTTATTTCAGGCTTTTGGGATCTTCCTCAAGATTGACACAAGGAATCGGTCTTTCCAGAGCTCGATGGAGCAGCGCATCGCTGAGGAACAGAGGGACGAGAACATCATTGCCAATGGTGACACTCAAAGGCAACTCATCGTCTCCTAAGGGATCATTGACGACATTACCAAGCAGTTGGGAGACATGAGGGAGGAAGTGGCCCAGGCCGCCGAGCGCATCTCCTTAGCCGAGTCTGAGCAGGATGAGGCCTTGTCCTAGCTGTCTTCCCTGAAGGAGGCCTGCCAGCAACGTGATGAGGCTCAGGCCCAACGAGACAAGGCCTTGGCCCAAGTGGACACTTTGCAGCAGGAGGTGAATAAATACATTGAGGACCTGAAAGGCATGTCCTTTGCGCTACGGAGAGGACAACAATCCCCTGCCTAGGAGGGCTCCTCCCCCGCCAACTGGGCCTCAAAGAGAGGACACTGTAGATAAGCCTTTGAACGATCTTGTTATTTTAGGCTCCCCTTCCCCTACGGTATCCTCTCTCCAACTCTTTGGTCTCCGGCCTCCTCATTGGCTCAGTGAAATATCTCTCAGCCTCATCATTCTCGATGAGCTCTCTTACCCTCCAGCCTCTTGCTCTAGCCGCAGTCTCATTTTCCTTGTTAGCCTCTCCGCTCCTTTCGCTCATTCTTCGGCTGCTTTGTTGAGGGACCTGGTGGTTTAAGGTGGATCAGATTTTAGTGGCATTAAAGCCTTCGGTTAGAGGGGTTACATTCAGCGGGGTGTTGAAACCCCTTTGCTGTAGTATTTGCCCTAGCCAGTGGGCCATGTTTTGCAGCTAAAGGGCCATATTTTATAGCTCCTGGTCAGATAAGGTGGTTCTGGGTGTATTTCCTGCCGAGCTTGGCGAGGGATTAAACAATACGGGTGGTTAGGTTGATGGGGCTGTAGGGTTGGAAAATGAAAACTGCTGACATTCATGAGTAGAACTCAGGTCGTTTAGGGTATTGGTGGTATGATTTTCGTTATGGTTAGCCATTTGGATCTTAGTGGCTGTTATGAGAATGAAAATTTCGGTGATAGAAAGATCTCCTTCATTTCTCATAGACGACGCCAATTGATGATCTGAGATATAAAAAGAAGTAGGGTTTCTGTCTGTATGTGTAAGAAATGGGTCGTACTCCTCTCTTTTATTCCTTTTTTTTCCTTGTCCTCTAGTGATGCATAGCCGCCACCCTACTACAGTGCCACATGTCGCTGTCACACAGAGCCGTATGTATGGGCATACCCGCCTGCCCACCATCATCAGGCAACCATTTAATTCCCCTCCGGCGCTCGTGCTGATAGGGTCGTAGCATAGCTGGGCTTGCTCTCCTACTCCCCGTCACGTCAGATGAGCTGGATTTCGCTCTAATGAGTTCGGGCACTTGATTAGCTCGGCCTACTTCAACCGCGGACTGGATGATGCGCTGATGGATTAGCTTACATAGTGAGATCTATTGGATTTTGGACCTGACTCTACTACCGGGGTTCGATCTCAGCCTGGGTGCCAGCAGGTAGCGATCATCACCTTTGGTAGCAAAATCCCAATTAAAGCATAATTCAATTTCTGTCTAATTTCCTGAAATAGTAAAAGCCTATTCTATAGTAAATTTGAAGGTAATATGCTATCATGCTTAAATTGCAGATATATCACAAACTTTAATCATTAAAAAATTCTTTAAATTCAATTCAATTTATTCAAATTGCAAAAATGTATAATTTTTTATAAAAAAATAAAATTTGAAAAAAAATAGAGATTCTATAAACATTTTGATAAGCTTGAACTAAATTATTTAATTTCATATTTTAAAATTGTTTCAATATTTATTAAAATGTCAAAATTTAGAAATAATTATGATTTTTTAAAATAATTAATATTAAGTAAATGTATTTGATAAATATATATGTTTTCACTTTGCATAAAAATAATTTATTATAAGATTTTTTAAAATTTTTAAAAATTATAATTATTAAAAATTAAAAAAATATATCTTGCGGATTCGATGGCCACTAATAAAAAAATAATCAGTAAAAAAATATTATATTTATCACACTCATTATCTAACGACGAATAAAACTCAAAAAATTGACAGAATTTTTTTTAATTATATATGTAATAAATACGTATAACATGTTATAATTTCAAAATATAAAAACATGAAAGAGATGACGGATGACAGGTCTAATTAATTCATAATATATTTACTATCACTATTTTCTATTCCCTCTACGAGGATCAAAAGATTATATATATACATCAATTAAAATACATCCATCAGTCTAAACATATAATTTATATATTATCTTTTAAAATTACAAAGGATTTAGGAGTGAGCCGACCTTCACTAGACTCTGAAGTGTTAAGGGTGGATCACCCAAAGAAATTATAATATTAAAAATATAAGAGTGAGTACAATTTATTCAGTGAACAGGTAAATAAATAACAAAGGAAAATAGATAAAAATAATTTTATTCAATTAATATAAATTAAGCTGAATAAATATTTTGCTAAGATATCGTTATTGAAATAATGAATATAAAATTATAAATGTGATAAATAAAATCTACATACACTCATAACATACTTCCCGTGGATAATATTGGCATCTCAGGTGTATTAAAATAAAATAATAACGGTATGAGAGTAATGTTGGTATCTTAAACTCTATAATGAAAATATTGGTTCAAGAGCAAATAAAATACTAGTCATATGCAGAGCTATCCCAAAGGTGACCACCTGATATACGCATCTTTGTGTATATCAAGTGTTCCAAAAATAGTATAAATATATGCTAAACTGAAAAAAAATCACTTATTATCAGGATGTTATCTACTCGGTGTATATACATAGTGTAATCGGTTATTTATTATGTCGTATTTTAAATTTTATTTTCATTAATTCAAGAAATAAGAATTCATTTTATCCATTCTCATTTTAAATAAATAAAATAACATATAAATATATATATAAATAAAATAACATATAAAATATATATATAAAAAATATCAATATTATATATTTATCTGCTTGGCAAAAAAAGTTTAGAATGCATACCCTATTATCTATAATGGAAGCTAGAGGATCCTCTACTAGAATTAAGAAGAAAAAAAATATATATCAAGTGATAAACAAATATTTTAGGATGAAAATATAAAATGTAAAATATAAATTTTAAATACTAGATATGTAATAATTTAGAAATTAAATAAGTTTCCCTCTGTGGTCCCTTTGTGACTCGATACTCTCGCATTTTCCTATTTTTTAAACCTAACTTCTTCTTTCCCTTTCCCCATGAAAGACGATCTGCGTCAATTGACTATCGATGAAGAAGAAGATATTGTTGTCCCTATTAAGAGCTCCAGAGATATTCTGATTGTCACTTATGATTTCTACATGATGGGGATGTTTCTCACATACAATCCAATCAATTTTCAGAATATGCAGACCTCTTTGCAGATTTATGGCATCCTTTAGAGGGAATATCTAGTATGGAATTAGAGGCAAAAAGATATTTATTTTGGTTACAGGTTGATACAGGTTTTTCTTCCTCTCAATAGGATGCCTTTAACAACACCCTTGCAAATGTTAATTTGACATGCAACAGTGAAGCGGCTCATCCCGTCAAAGGTCGGGATAGCCGAAAGCAATGATCGTCCTGTGTTGGAACTGCCGAGGACTCGACAATTCTTGGACAGTTAATGCATTGAAGGATTTGGTTACTAATTATAAGCCAGACATTTTATTTTTGATGGAAACAAAAACTCTTAGTTCTCGTATGGAATTTTTTTGTAGTTTTTTACATTTTGATGGTTGCTTCTCAGTCAATAAACAAGGATTAGAAGGAGGACTTTTGTTAATGTGGAATAGTCATGTGTCTGTTTCTGTAGTTGGCTTTTCTTCAAATTTTATTGATTCGGTTGTTTCGGAAGGTAATATTCAATGGAGGTTTACTAGTTATTATGAGTTTTCGGAATCAAAATGACGACGTTAGTCTTGGAACCTTATTCGAGTTTTATCTCATAAAAGCTCTCTTATGTGGCTTTGTTCGGGAGACTTTAATGATTTATGTTCAAGAGATGAGAAAGAAGGAGGAGCATCTTTGCCAAATTATCTTATGCAGGGGTTTAGACAGGCACTTGAGAAGCATCTTTTGCCAACTTATTTTATGCAGGATGTAACGACCCAAAAATCGGACAGCTACCGGCGTTAGGATCCAGATCAACTTAAGGTCGCCGGGACCCGTAGCAAGCCTGCTATACTCTCTGTGTACCTGTAAAATCCCATACATGGACATACATACTCTATCAAAACTGTAAAACTCTACTATGTACCAAGGCTCAACCTGTGCATGCACAATCTCTGTACTCTGTGCACAGACCCCTTACTAGAGCCTTCATCAAAAACTCTAGTTGGGTCCATACTGTAATACCCGGCTAGACTCCGGTATCAGAATTCCTACCGTCCGGTGGAATTTGGATATCGGAGACCTCTAAAAGGGTAAAATCATGTTTTCATAAAATGTTTTCATGTATTTAATGTTTTTAAATAAAAAGGAATTTGAGATTTGAATGAAAAAGACCATGGAGGCATTCCCAGGTTCGGCCGCCGAACATTTGAGAGTTTAGGAGGGAAGTTAGGCTCCCGAAAGTTGGCTCAGGTTCGGCCGCCGAACCTCAATGTTTGGCTGCCGAACTTGCATGAGTTTAGGAGGCACTTTAGGCCTCCGAAGGTGGTCTAGCCAGCCCCTATATAAGAGCTCCATGGCCGAAACGGGCGAGTTTTCTCCCCATTTTCGACCACGGTGAGTTCTTGCCCTCCCATGGTTCATTTTTTATGTTTTTCCTCTGATCTTTCACGTTTTAATGAGTTTTATGTCGATTTGAAGGTTTTGAGCATATAGAACAAGTTTTAGAGCTTGGAGATCCAAGGAGCTAAATCTCTTCCAACTCCAAGTTAGATCGCCTCTACTCTCGATGTAATACCCGGCTAGACTCCGGTATCGGAATTCCTACCGTCCGGTGGAATTTGGATTTCGGAAACCTCTAGAAGGGTAAATTCATGTTTTCATAAAATGTTTGCATGTATTTTATGGTTTTAAAAAAAAAGAAAATGAGTTTTGGAATGGAAAAGACCAAGGAGACATTTCCAGGTTCGGCCGCCGAACATTGGATGGTTTAGGGGGCAAGTTAGGCCCCCGAAAGTTTTCTCAGGTTCGGCCGCCGAACTTCACGTTCGGCCGCCGAACATGCATGAGATGTGGGGGCACGTTCGGCTGTCGAAAGGTGGTCTGCCAGCCCCCATATAAGAGCTCCATGGCCGAAACGGGCGAGTTTTCTCCCCATTTTCGGCCACGGTGAGTTCTTGCTCTCCTATGGTTGTTTTTAATGTTTTTCCTCCCGATCTTTCATGTTTTAACAAGTTTTATGTTGATTTGAAGAGATTTGAATAAAAAGAGAAAGTTTTGGAGCTTGGAGATTCAAAGAGCTAAATCTCCCTCATCTCCAAGTTTGGGTCGTTTTCCTCTAGATCTTTAAGAGGTAAGCTTCGATCCAGCCTCCTTATTATGTTTTAAGTAAGTTTTGTAAAGTTTTTGGGGTAGAAATGCATGTGTAAGCTTATGTTGAGTTTATGGGTTTTTTATGAGTGTTTGAGCAATGTGGCTTGTGTATGTTTGTTTGATGTGTTGTAGTTGGGGTTTAAGTTAGTTTGGAGCCCCTAGGAGCTTGTATGCATGTTTTGGTTGAGCTAAATGCATGTTGGTATGAGTTGAGAGGCATTTGTGCATGTTTGAACCAAGTTTCTGCCCTTTGGGAGAAACTAGGTTCGGCAGCCGAAAGGACTTTCGGCCGCCAAACCCTCTTGTGGAGGCAGCATTCGGCCACCGAAGGTGCCCCCGAACATGCATGAGTTTCGTCTCTGTCTGGGAGTTTCAGATGCCGAAGGTGCCGCCGAACCTGCCTGACTTTCGGCTCTGGAGGGACTTTCGGCTGCCGAACCTGCCGCCGAAAGTGCCCTGTTCAGCCATTTCTTGCATGTTTTTCTATGGTTGTTTCAGGATGTTTTAGAGGGTTTTTGGGGAGTAGTTTAGAGTTATGTTCATGTATGTTTGGTCCCTCATTTGAGTCCACCTGTGTAGGTTCGGACCCGAGGAACCGAGGACTCCAGCAGTGAGTCAGCTGCTCCAGTGTCTGGTCAGAGCTAGCCAGAGGTGAGTGGAATAACTCCTTATGTTTTAAAGCTAATAATGAATGTTTTAGCATGATACACGCATCATGAATGCCATGAGATATACTAGGGTGCTTGCATTAGAATTCACGAATATGTTGCATTGCATAATATATTGTTGATGTGGATGAATGTTGTATGATCCTTAGCCCTCACCATGATATGAGCTATGATGATGATACGGTATGAAAGACCAGTGAGGCCCATTCTACGCCCCTGGCACGATGTAAGAGAAAGACCAGTGAGGCCCATTCTACGCCCCTGGCACGGTTGGACTGTTATGTTATGTTATGTAAGGGAAAGACCAGTGAGGCCCATTCTACGCCCCTGGCACAGTTGGACTGTTATGTTATGTTATGTAAGGGAAAGACCAGTGAGGCCCATTCTACGCCTCTGGCACAGTTGGACTATGTAGAGGGCTATTGGTGACAAGTTCATCCTTGATGTGATTTGTCTGTGCTGTGTTGCATTCCATGAAAGCATGAAATATAATGTAATGTTTTTTTTATTATTCTGCTCACTGGGCTTTATAGCTCACCCCTCTCCCCTAACCCCCAGGTGTGCAGGTACAGGGTAGACCAGGAGGTCGGCAGGAGTAAAAGTCAGTTTTATGTAATAGTTAGAAGTTGTGGACATGATGAATATTGTAATGTAATGTCTGATATAGTATTGTTATGTATTAATGATTTTGAGGATTAGAGAGTGTGCTTGACCCTATGTATATGGTTATCCCTTTGTTACATGATCTATAGATTGTTTTTATGATGATGTTCATGATAGCCCAAGCTTAATGTATGATGAGATACCCCATTGGAGCATTTGATAAGGGCCCCAGTGGAGGTTTATGTTTATGCTTATGAGTTTTTACAGGTTAAGCTTGGTTGATGAAAAGAAAAAGTTTACAGTTTTATGTATGTTGTTGATCATGTATGGGATTAAACAGGTTCACAGGATATATGTTAGGCTTACTACAGGTCCCGGCGGCCTTAAGCCGATCTGGATCCTAGAGCCGGTAACGGTCCGGTTTCCGGGTCGTTACAGAGTGGTATCAGAGCCCTAGGTTCATATGGTCGGACCTAGCATGTCGGGCTCATAGATGTTCTAGAAGGTCAAGCACAATAGGAAAGATCATGTCCACTAGGATAGGATGTTGAGTCCTGTCTTGTATGATGATGTGAAATGCCATGATAATATGCATGTGCATTAATGTTATGATATGTATGAGGTGTATGTGATGCAGGTTCATGTGTTCCCACATGAACCATATGATGCTGATGTTCTATGTGTTTTGTGCTGTTTTCAGAAAACAGGATGAGAGGGATCCGTCGATCCGCACGATTGACTGGTGTACCACCCCAGGACGAAGGCACTGATGCCCGTCCTCCAGCATTGCCTAGGGCAATGTCATGCAGAGCAAGCAGAGAAAGAGTGTCAAGGGACCCTAGAAGGTCTTTTGATGCTAGCAGAAGGGGCACAGATAGAGGAGGAAGTTCTTCAGATGTGAGGGAGGTTATGGAAGAGGATCAGAGGAGGGATGGGAATCTGGATGTTAGCATGTCGGAAGAAGGGACAGGGGAGTCACAGGGAGGCGCTCAGGCCTCGAGGTATGGTTTTCCACCCCATTATCCACCCTTTCCACAGGGTTCAGGGTATCCAATGGGGGGCACATCGGATTACTCCAGCTTTAACCCCTACCTTACCTACATGCCTTATCCACCTTTCTATCCACCTTACCCACAGTACCCAGCTTATCCACCCTCACCCTTCTATCCTCACCCAGCAAACCCCACCTCAGGGAATGTTGCACCCCTACCTCCACCACCTACAGAACCAGCAACCCCAGTTGCTCAACCTCCTAGACCTAGCTCAGCCGGTGGGAGCAAAGTGAAGATGACAGATTACCTTAAGCTGGATGCTCCCAAATACAAATCAGGGGATGATCCCTTTGAGTATCTGAGGGCAGTGAAGATGATCACTGATGAGCTAGGGGCAGATGACAGTAGGGCCATCCAGATGGCAGGGTTCACTTTAAAGTGCAAGAAGGCACGGGAATGGTTCAAGTGTTATGTGGACCCAAGACTAGACGGCATGACTTGGGAGGAGTTTGCAAATGAGTTTGCTGGATGGGCCTTTCCAGACAGTTCCAGAGAGCTGAAGATGATTGAGTTTGAGCAGCTGAGGCAGACAGAGCACATGAGTGTAGAGGAGTGCACAGATAGATTCTTGGAGCTATTGCCTTTCTCAGGGCAAGCTCTAGATACAGATGCGAAGAAAGCCAAGAGATATGTGATGAAACAGCATTCTAGGTACTCCTCTTTGATTCAGTCAGTTGAGAGGGAAAGCTTCCACACTGTGGTTGATATGGCTCGAAGGATGGAGGCTAGTGCTATCATTGAGGGGTCAGTAAAGCAGCCAGTGACACAGTCTTCAGGGGTTAAGACCCCAGGCAGAGGAGGGCCAGGTCCCTCTTCTCAGAGTTCCAGCAGTAAGAGGTGGAGCACTACCACCAAGAAGCCGAAGAAGAACAAGTTCTGAAATAAGTTGAAATCCGGTCTGGGATTAGGCGGTGGCTCGAGTTCAGGCTCAGATGGTACAGAATGCCTAAGGTGTGGGAGACCACACAAGGGAGTGTGTCGGGCTGGGACTAATGCATGCTTCAGATGTGGCTAGGAGGGACACATGGCTCGGGAGTGTCCTAGAGCACCTTTTATGGGCCAGCCCCAGCAGACAGCTTCTGGTAGTGTGGCACAGCCAGCAGCTCCAGCCACAACTCAGGGCAGTGGCAGAGGTAGAGGGAGAGGGGCAGCCTCTTCTTCTGGTTCCCGAGGTGAAGGTCCATCAGCTCCAGCCAGGATCTTCACCATGACTCAGCAGGAGGCTAACACATCCAACACCGTGGTGTCAGGTAATCTCATCATTGGGTGTTATGATGTGTATGCATTAATGGACCCGGGTGCATCTCATTCTTTTATCGCATCGAGAGCAGTCGAGAGGTTAGGGTTGATGGTCTCTGGGTTAGAGTGTCCCCTATGGATCAGTGGACCCAAGTGTGACCCGTCAGTGGCAGAGTCAGTCTGCCAGTACAGTCCAATTTTTTTTGAGGGAAGATGCCTCTCCGCCGACCTTGTGGTTCTAGATTTGACAGATTTTGACGTCATTCTAGGGATGGATTGGCTATCTACCCATGGTGCTACCTTGGACTGCAGAGACAAGGTAGTCAAGTTCAGAGATCAGAACGGGTCAGAGGTCGTCTTCAGAGGAGACAAGAGGGGTACGCCTAGAGGTCTGATATCGGCCCTACAGGCTTGTAGGTTGCTTAGGAAGGGATGTCAGGGTTATGTGGCTCATGTGAGAGAGCTAGATAGACAGGTCAGGGAGCCAACCTCAGTGCCAGTTGTCAGAGAGTTTCAGGATGTTTTTCCAGAGGAGCTTCCAGGACTACCACCTGCTAGGGAGATAGAGTTTGAAATCGAATTAATGCCTGGAACTAGACCGATCTCTAACCCTCCCTACAGGATGGCACCAGCAGAACTGAAAGAGTTGAAAGAACAGTTACAAGATCTGGTAGATAAGGGCTTCATACGACCGAGTACCTCACCTTGGGGTGCTCCAGTGCTTTTTGTGAGAAAGAAAGATGGATCCCTTAGACTTTGTATCGACTACAGGCAGTTGAACAAGGTCACTACCAAGAATAAGTACCCGTTGCCAAGGATCGACGATCTATTCGACCAGCTAGCAGGAGCAGGTTGTTTCTCCAAGATAGATCTGAGATCAGGGTATCATCAGCTGAGGATAAGGGAAGAGGATGTACCGAAGATAGCGTTCAGGACCAGATATGGGCACTATGAGTTCCTTGTAATGCTGTTTGGGTTAACCAATGCCCTTGCAGCATTCATGGATCTCATGAACAGAGTGTTTAGGCAGTACCTGGATCACTTTGTTATTGTCTTCATAAATGATATCTTAGTGTATTTCAGGAATGCAGAGGAGCATGCCCATCATCTGAGGATAGTTCTGCAGACTTTGAGGGAGCATGGCTTGTATGCCAAGTTCTCCAAATGCGAGTTCTGGTTGAGGAGCATTTCTTTCTTGGGGCATGTGGTGTCAGCAAATGGAATAGAGGTAGACCCTAAGAAAGTGGAAGCTGTGGCTAACTGGCCTAGACCCACCACAGTGACAGAGATCAAGAGCTTCTTGGGTTTGGCAGGTTACTATAGGAGGTTCGTTCAGGACTTCTCTAAGATTGCAGCTCCCATGACCAGGTTAACTAAGAAGAATCAGAGGTTTGTGTGGACCGACCAGTGTGAGGAAAGCTTTGAGGAGCTAAAGAAGAGGTTGACTTCAGCATCGGTGTTAGCTCTGCCAACTAGTAATGAGGACTTCACAGTGTTCTGTGATGCATCCCGAGTGGGATTGGGTTGTGTGTTGATGCAGAATGACAGAGTGATAGCTTATGCTTCTAGACAGTTGAAGAAGCACGAGCTGAACTATCCTACACACGATCTTGAGATGGCAGCAGTAATCTTTGCACTCAAGATGTGGAGGCACTACCTTTATGGGGTAAAATGTGAGATCTTCACAGATCATAAAAGCCTGTAGTACATCCTGAGTCAGAGAGAGCTGAATCTGAGGCAGAGGAGGTGGGTTGAACTGCTTAGTGACTATGATTGCAAAATACAGTACCATCTGGGTAAGGCGAATGTTGTGGCGGACGCCTTAAGCCGGAAATCACTTGGCAGTTTGTCCCACGTATCAGCAGAGAGGAGGCCGGTGGTGAAGGAGTTTTACAAGCTCATGAATGAAGGTCTACAGTTGGAGTTGTCTAGTACAGGTGCTTTGATTGCTCAGATGAGAGTGGCACCAGTGTTTCTGGAGCAGGTGGCTCAGAAACAGTATGAGGACCCAGAGTTAGTGAAGATTGCCAGGACTGTTCAGTCAGGCAAAGACAGTGAGTTTAGATTTGACAGTAAGGGGATCCTCCGCTATGGGAACCGTTTATGTGTACCAGATGACATAGGGCTAAAGGGAGACATTATGAGAGAGGCTCATAATGCAAGGTACAACGTTCACCCTGGAGCCACCAAGATGTATCAAGATCTAAAGAAAGTTTATTGGTGGCCAGCTATGAAGAGAGAAGTGACACAGTTGGTGTCAGCCTGCGAAGTGTGTCAGAGGGTGAAGCTAGAGCATCAAAAGCCGGCTGGAATTTTGAACCCACTGCCGATTCCAGAGTGGAAATGGGAGAACATAGCTATGGACTTCGTAGTGGGGTTACCGGCGACGTCCAACAGATTGGATTCTATATGGATGATTGTGGACAGACTCACCAAATCTGCTCACTTCATCCCTGTCAGGAGTGGCTATTCTGTGGACAAGTTGGCGCAGGTGTATGGGGATGAGATCGTAAGGCTGCATGGGGTTCCTATTTCAATAGTGTCTGATAGAGGGCCCCAGTTCACCTCCAGGTTTTGGCGGAGTCTGCAGGATGCTATGGGTACCAGGCTAGACTTCAGCACTGCTTTCCATCCTCAGACTGATGGACAGTCAGAGAGGACCATCCAGACTATAGAAGATATGCTTAGAATGTGTGTGCTAGATTTTGGCAGTTCTTGGAGGCAGCATCTACCATTGGTGGAGTTTGCCTACAATAACAGCTATCATGCTAGCATCGGGATGGCTCCATATGAAGCTTTGTATGGGAGGAAGTGTAGGTCACCTGTCTGTTGGGAAGAAGTAGGAGAGAGGTCCTTAGCAGGGCCCGAGTTGGTAGAGATCACCAGCAGGGTGGTGCCCATGATCAGAGAAAGGATTAAGACTGCTACAAGCAGGCATAAGAGTTATGCAGACATCCGCAGAAGTCTAGTAGAGTTCCAGGAGGGAGATTTGGTATTGCTCAAGGTGTCTCCAATGAAAGGGGTGATTCGGTTCGGGAAGAAAGGTAAGCTAGCCCCACGGTACATCGGACCCTTCGAAATCTTGCAAAAGATTGAGAATGTATCGTACAAGATGGACTTGCCTGCTTCAATGGAAAGAATCCATCCGGTTTTCCATGTTTCCATGTTGAGGAAGTTCGTGTCAGATCCGGGCAAGGTTCTTAGTGAGCCCGATGTAGAGATCCGAGGGGATCTCACCTATGTTGAGCAGCCAGTACGAATCCTAGACACCCAGATCAGAAAGCTAAGGAACAAGGAAATCCCGATGGTAAAAGTCCTTTGGAATCACCACAACATCGAAGAGTGCACCTGGGAGACACGGGAGTCCATGCTCCAGCAATATCCCCATCTCTTTTAAGGTTAGTACCTACGTGTTTTATGTGTTTTATGTGTTGTATGCTATGCATGTGCTAGTTGAGGAACATTCGGGGACGAATGTTCTTAAGGGGGGAGAATGTAATACCCGGCTAGACTCCGGTATCGGAATTCCTACTGTCTGGTGGAATTTGGATGTCGGAAACCTCTAGAAGGGTAAATTCATGTTTTCATAAAATGTTTGCATGTATTTTATGGTTTTAAATAAAAAGAAAATGAGTTTTGGAATGGAAAAGACCAAGGAGACATTTCCAGGTTCGGCCGCCGAACCTCAAGTTCGGCCGCCGAACATTGGATGGTTTAGGGGGCAAGTTAGGCTCCTGAAAGTTTTCTCAGGTTCGGCCGCCGAACATGCATGAGATGTGGGGGCACGTTCGGCTGCCGAAAGGTGGTCTGCCAGCCCCTATATAAGAGCTTCATGGCCGAAACGGGCGAGTTTTCTCCCCATTTTCGGCCACGGTGAGTTCTTGCTCTCCTATGGTTGTTTTTAATGTTTTTCCTCCCGATCTTTCATGTTTTAACAAGTTTTATGTTGATTTGAAGAGATTTGAACAAAAAGAGCAAGTTTTGGAGCTTGGAGATTCAAAGAGCTAAATCTCCCTCATCTCCAAGTTTGGGTCGTTTTCCTCTAGATCTTTAAGAGGTAAGCTTCGATCCAGCCTCCTTAGTATGTTTTAAGTAAGTTTTGTAAAGTTTTTGGGGTAGAAATGCATGTGTAAGCTTATGTTGAGTTTATGGGTTTTTTATGAGTGTTTGAGCAATGTGGCTTGTGTATGTTTGTTTGATGTGTTGTAGTTGGGGTTTAAGTTAGTTTGGAGCCCCTAGGAGCTTGTATGCATGTTTTGGTTGAGCTAAATGCATGTTGGTATGAGTTGAGAGGCATTTGTGCATGTTTGAACCAAGTTTCTGCCTTTTGGGAGAAACCAGGTTCGGCAGCCGAAAGGACTTTCGGCCGCCGAACCCTCTTGTGGAGGCAGCATTCGGCCGCCGAAGGTGCCCCCGAACATGCATGAGTTTCGTCTCTGTCTGGGAGTTTCAGCCGCCGAAGGTGCCGCCGAACCTGCCTAACTTTCGGCTCTAGAGGGACTTTCGACCGCCGAACCTGCCGCCGAAAGTGCCCTGTTCAGCCATTTCTTACATGTTTTTCTATGGTTGTTTCAGGATATTTTAGGGGGTTTTTGGGGAGTAGTTTAGAGTTATGTTCATGTATGTTTGGTCCCTCATTTGAGTCCACCTGTGTAGGTTCGGACCCGAGGAACCGAGGACTCCAGCAGTGAGTCAGCTGCTCCAGTGTCTGGTCAGAGCTAGCCAGAGGTGAGTGGAATAACTCCTTATGTTTTAAAGCTAATAATGAATGTTTTAGCATGATACACGCATCATGAATGCCATGAGATATACTAGGGTGCTTGCATTAGAATTCACGAATATGTTGCATTGCATAATATATTGTTGATGTGGATGAATGTTGGATGATCCTTAGCCCTCACCATGATATGAGCTATGATGATGATACGGTATGAAAGACCAGTGAGGCCCATTCTACGCCCCTGGCACGATGTAAGAGAAAGACCAGTGAGGCCCATTCTACGCCCCTGGCACAGTTGGACTGTTAAGTTATGTTATGTAAGGGAAAGACCAGTGAGGCCCATTCTACGCCCCTGACACAGTTGGACTGTTATGTTATGTTATGTAAGGGAAAGACCAGTGAGGCCCATTCTACGCCCCTGGCATAGTTGGACTATGTAGAGGGCTATTGGTGACAAGTTCATCCTTGATGTGATTTGTCTGTGCTGTGTTGCATTCCATGAAAGCATGAAATATAATGTAATGTTTTTTTTTATTATTCTGCTCACTGGGATTTATAGCTCATCCCTCTCCCCTAACCCCCAGGTGTGCAGGTACAAGGTAGACCAGGAGGTCGGTAGGAGTAAAAGTTAGTTTTATGTAATAGTTAGAAGTTGTGGACATGATGAATATTGTAATGTAATGTCTGGTATAGTATTGTTATGTATTAATGATTTTGAGGATTAGAGAGTGTGCTTGACCCTATGTATATGGTTATCCCTTTGTTACATGATCTATAGATTGTTTTTATAATGATGTTCATGATAGCCCAAGCTTAATGTATGATGAGATACCCCATTGGAGCATTTGATAAGGGCCCCAGTGGAGGTTTATGTTTATGCTTATGAGTTTTTACAGGTTAAGCTTGGTTGATGGAAAGAAAAAGTTTACAGTTTTATGTATGTTGTTGATCATGTATGGGATTAAACAGGTTCACAGGATATATGTTAGGCTTGCTACGGGTCCCGACGGCCTTAAGCCGATCTGGATCCTAGCGCCGGTAGCGGTCCGGTTTCTGGGTCGTTACACTCGATCTTCAAGAGGTAAGAGTCGATCTCTAGCTTATAGTATATTTTAAACAAGTTTATGCAAGTTTTGGGTAGAAATGCATGTTAGAAAGTTTGTTGAGGTTTATGTGTTTTTGGACAATGTATGATGATTGTGTATGTTTGAAGTGTTGTAGTTGGGGTTTAAGATAGTTTGAGACCCCTAGGAGCTTGTATGCTTGTGTATGCATGTTGTAGAGTGAGTTTTTGCATGATTGGTGAGTTTAGGAGGCTTTGTGCATGTTTGAACCAAGTTTCTGCCACTTTGGGGAAACTCAGGTTCGGCCGCCGAAGGGACTTTCGGCCGCCGAACCCTCTTGTGGAGGCAGCATTCGGCTGTCGAAGCTTGCCCCCGAAAGAGGACTTTCGCCTCTGTCTGGGAGTTTCGGCCGCCGAAGGTGCCCCCGAACATGCATGAGTTTCGGATCTGTCTGGTGTTTCGGCCGCCGAAGGTGCCGCCGAACCTGCCTGACTTTCGGCTCTGGAGGGACTTTCGGCCGCCGAACCTGCCGCCGAAAGTGCCCTGTCCAGCCTTCCTTTGCATGTTTTCCTATGATTGTTTCATGTTGTTTTAGGGGGTTTTTGGGGAGTAGTTTAGAGTTATGTTCATGTATGTTTGGTCCCTCATTTGAGTCCACCTGTGTAGGTTCGGACCCGAGGAACCGAGGACCCCAGTAGTGAGTCAGCTACCCCAGTGTCTAGTCAGAGCTAGCCAGAGGTGAGTGGAATAAACTTTACATTTTAAATTAATGAAATATGAAAAGTTTGAGCATGAATCATGCATCACGAATGCCATGTGATAGCTTAGGTTGTTTGCATTAGAATTCACGAATATGTGCATTGCATAATTTGATGATGATGTGGATGGTCGTTGGATGATCCTATAGTCCTCGATATGTTATGATGAGATATGATATGATATGTTATGGTATGAAAGTCCGGTTGTACCCATTCTACGTCCCGGCACGATGTAAGAGAAAGTCCGGTTGTACCCATTCTACGTCCCGGCATATTGGATGTTATGTTATGTTATGTAAGAGAAAGTCCGATTGTACCCATTCTACGTCCCGGCACTTTGGAATGTAGAGGACTATTGGTGACAATGCCATCCGTGATGTGATATGTTTGTGATGTGATGCATTTCATGAAAGCATGAATTTAATTATAATGTTTTTACTATTCTGCTCACTGGGCTCTAGTAGCTCACCCCTCTCCCTTAACCCTCAGGTTTGCAGGTACGGGCTAGAACAGAAAGTCAAGAAGAATAAAGTCAAGGTTTATGTACTAGATAGAAAGTGGACATGACAGATGTATATGTAATGTAATGTATAGTCATGTTATGTAATAATGTTATGGAGGATTAGAGATTGTGCTTGACCATATGAGTTTTGTTATCCCCTTGATACATGATTTATTGTAAATTTTATGATGTTATGTTCAATCCAAGCTTAATATATGATGTCTTACCCTATTGGAGCATTTGATGAAGGCTCCAGTGTGAGGTTATGTTATGTTTATGTTTATGTACAGGTTAAGCTTGGTAAAAAAGTAAAGAAAAAGTTTATAGGTTTATGAGTATGTATGATCATGTATGGGATTTGACAAGCTTACAGGATGTATGTTAGGCTTGCTACGGGTCCCGGCGGCCTTAAGCCGATCTGGATCCTAGCGCCGGTAGCGGTCCGGTTTCCGGATCGTTACACACACAATATATATTAAGCCTGGTTTCCATACTCATCAATAAAACACTTACATAAACAGACCATGTATACAAAAGGGATTAACAATACATTTGGGTCAAGCACAATACTATACAATACTCTGTACAACTGTTACATAAACATCTCTTTACAAAATTACATGTCCACACTAAGCTATTACATAACTCTTTACTCTTTCTGTACTCTGCTGACTTCCCACTGTACCCTGTACCTGCAAGACTGGGGTTAAGGGAGAGGGGTGAGCTATACTAGCCCAGTGAGTAGAATAGTAAAAATATGTTAATAAACATGCTCTCATGAAATGCATCACATCACAAGTAATCACCCATCTCGGTCGG
The DNA here is from genome assembly GCF_001659605.2 of Manihot esculenta. Classification (NCBI taxonomy): domain Eukaryota; kingdom Viridiplantae; phylum Streptophyta; class Magnoliopsida; order Malpighiales; family Euphorbiaceae; genus Manihot; species Manihot esculenta. The sequence goes on along the minus strand of NC_035161.2, from coordinate 7,950,959 downwards.
ACGGAAACAAAAATCCCTCAATCTGTGCCCGGCCCGCGAAGGAGCTCCTCAGGACTTTATTATACAAACAATAGTACCGAAGTACCCTGTGCCCGGCCCTCTCAGGGCTCCTCAGGACTTTACTGGGAGGGCTAATGAATCCAAACTATGTCCGTACCGCACATAATATGCATAATGCAATGCGTCATATTCGTGTATACTAATGCAATAAATCCTGTTACATATCATGATGCATGAAACATGCTAAAAGCATTTGATTTCTCAATTAAAAAGATTAAGTTTAGTTCCACTCACCTCTGGCTGACTCTGTACTGACTCTGGGAAACTCTGAAGCAGTGCTCACTGCTGAACTCCTCGGTTCCTCTACTCCGTTCCTACACAAGTGGACTCAAATGAGGGACCAAACTAGCTCAAGAACATCTCTATAAAACTCCCTAAAAGCCCCCTAAAACATCCTAAAACAATCAAGGAAAACATGCAAAAGAAGGCTGGACAGGGCACTTTCGGTAGCAGGTTCGGCGGCCGAAAGTCCCTCCAAAGCCGAAACTCAGACACTTTCGGCAGCACCTTCGGCTGCCGAAAGTCCTCTCTAGAGACGAAAGTCTCAACCTTCGGCGGCACATTCGGCGGCCAAAACTCCCCCCAGAGCCGAAAGTCCAAACTTTCGGCGGCGAGCTTAGGCAGCTGAAACCCCCTCCTTAGCATGTTCGGCGGCCGAACCTTCCTTCGGCGGCCGAACCTTCCTTCGGCAGCCGAAACTGGGTTCTCCAGTTAAGCAGAACCCTGCCCTGCTCCATGCAAAACTTCCCCCAACTCCACTCAAACATGCAACCAACAACTCAACAACAAGCATATACTCAAGTACATGCACAAAGGGGTCCAAAACTAACTTAAAAACCCCAACAAACATCACAACACAACACATGAACATGCTTTCACCAACAATCAACCAAAAACCCTACTTAGCCTAATCATGCATCTCTACCCATAAAACTCCATAAAACCTTCATAAAACATGCAAGAAGCTAGGGATCAACACTTACCTCTTGAAGATCGAGAGGATAGGTGATCCTAACGTGGAGATATGGAGAAACTCGCTCACAAAGTTTCCAAGCTTCAAAACTTCAAAACATCAAGGAAACTTGTCAAAACTTTGAAAGATTTGGAGAAAACATGAAGATCACCCAAGGAAGATCATGGTCTCACCTCTATCCGTGGAAATGGAAAGAAAAATCTTATCCATTCACCGACCTTTGGCCTTTTATAGGTGGCTGGCCAGACCACCTTCGGCGGCCAAACGTGATCCCAAAACCATGCAACGTTCGGCGGCCGAACCTCACTTTCGGCGGCCGAACCTGGCTTTTCTTCCTTGGTTCCTTTCTTTCAAAAACTCATTTCCCTTTATACTTAAAACATTAAAACATACTAAAACACTTTAGAAAAACATATCTATTACCCTTCTAGAGGGTTCCGACACTCGAGATTCCACCGGACAGTAGAATTCCGATGCCAGACTCTAGCCGGGTATTACATTCTCCCCCTTGAGAACATTCGTCCCCGAATGTTCCTCAAACAACTAAACATATATAAAAAAAAAAGAAAAACTAACCTCAAAACAGATATGGGTATTGCTGGAGCATAGACTCCCGTGTCTCCCAGGTGCACTTTTCCATATTGTGGTGGTTCCATAGGACTTTCACCATCAGAATTTCCTTGTTCCTCAGCTTCCTGATCTGCGTGTCTAGGATCCGCACTGGCTGCTCTACATAGGTGAGATCTCCAAGGATCTCTATATCATGCTCACTAAGAACCTTACTCGGATCTGACACAAACTTCCATAACATAGAAACATGGAACACCGGGTGAATTCTCTCCATAGAAGCAGGTAAATCCAGCTTATACGACACATTCCCGATCTTCTGCAAGATCTCAAAGGGTCCAATGTACCGTGGAGCTAGCTTACCTTTCTTCCCGAACCGAACCACTCCTTTCATTGGAGACACCTTCAGCAATACCATATCACCCTCCTAAAACTCTATCTGCTTCCTGCAAACATCTGCATAGCTTTTCTGCCTGCTCACAGCAGTTCTAATCCTCTCCCTAATAATGGGCACTAACTTGCTGGTAATCTCTACAAGCTCTGGCCCTGCAAGAGCTTTCTCTCCCACTTCTTCCCAGCAAATAGGTGATATGCACTTTCTCCCATACAAAGCTTCATAAGGGGCCATCCCTATGCTAGCATGATGGCTGTTATTGTAGGCAAACTCCACCAAAGGTAGATGCTGCTTCCAAGAACCGCCAAAATCTAACACACACATATTGAGCATATCCTCTATGGTCTGGATGGTCATCTCTGACTGTCCGTCAGTCTGTGGATGAAAAGCAGTGCTAAAATCTAACCTTGTGCCCATAGCACTCTGCAGACTTCGACAAAACCTGGAGGTGAACTGAGGTCTTCTATCTGATACTATAGACACTGGAACCCCATGCAACCTTACTATCTCTTCCACATAAACCTGTGCTAACTTGTCCATAGAGTAATTACTCCTAACAGGGATGAAATGAGCATATTTAGTCAATCTGTCCATGACCACCCATATGGAGTCTAGTCTGCTGGACACTGCCGATAACCCCACCACAAAATCCATAGCTATGTTCTCCCATTTCCACTCTGAAATCGGTAGTGGGTTAAGCATTCCAGCCGGCTTCTGATATTCTAGTTTCACCCTCTGACAAACCTCACAGGCGGACACAAACTGTGCCACTTCTCTCTTCATAGCTGGCCACCAATACACTCTTTTCAGATCCTGATACATCTTGGTGGCTCCAGGGTGAACACTGTACCTTGCATTATGAGCTTCCCTCATAATGTCTTCCTTCAGACTTCTGTCATCTGGTACACATAGTCGACTCCCATAGTGGAGGATCCCTTTGCTGTCAAATCTAAACTCTGCACTGTTGCCTGACTGAACAGTCTTGGCAGTTTTTACTAACTCTGGGTCCTCATGCTGTTTCTGAGCCACCTGCTCCAAAAACACGGGTATCACTCTCATCTGTGCTATCAAAGCATCTGTACCAGACAACTCCAGCTGTAGCCCTTCGTCGATGAGCTTATAAAACTCCATCACCACTGGTCTTCTCTCTGCTGCTATATGGGACAAACTGCCAAGTGATTTCCGGCTTAGGGCGTCTGACACAACATTCGCCTTACCCGGATGGTACTGGATCTTGCAATTATAGTCACTGAGCAGTTCTACCCATCTTCTCTGCCTCAAATTCAGCTCCCTCTGACTCAAGATATACTGTAAACTCTTATGATCTGTGAAGATCTCGCATTTAACCCATAAAGGTAATGCCTCCACATCTTGAGTGCAAAGATAAATGCTGCCATCTCTAGGTCATGTGTGGGGTAATTTAACTCATGCTTTGTAATACCCGGCTAAATCCGGCATCGGAATTACTACCGTCCGGTGGAATTCAAGGATGTCAGAAGTTTCTAGAAGGGTAGAGTGAAGGTTTTCTAAAAGAATTTTAAGAATGATTGTTTTAAGTATTTTTAAGGAATTGATTAAGAAAAGAGTTGAGTTTTGTGGAGAATTAGCCAAAGGAGTTTCTGTCATGTTCGGCCCCCGAATGTTAAGTTCGGCCGCCGAAAGTGCCCAATGTTCGGCCCCCGAAGGTTATGTTCGGCCCCCGAAAGTTGCATGGTTTTGCATGCAGTTTCGGCAGCCGAAGCTGAGGTGGTCGGTTAGTTGTGCACACTCCTCAGTCCGTGGTTTGGCCAGGTGTTCACCTCCAGATCATGACCAGAAGGTTTGGCCACGTCTCCCTTGACTCATCTGCAAGCTTTTATCAGCTCATGCAGAAGGTTTGGTTGTTTCAAAGTGTTTTGACGTTTTTGAGAGAAAAGAAGAGTTGTGAGGGTTTGAAGCTTTGGAGGAGGAGTTGCTGAGTTGGTTGTTCCTCTTCTGTTTTCAGGAGGTAAGAGAGGTCTTTATACTTGTTTTAATGATTTCTAACAGCTTTTAAAGAGGTTAAGGGTAGAGATGCATGCTTAGGGTTTTAGAGTTTAGTTTTGATGTTTTAATGGTGTAAGCATGATTATGTGTTATAGTTGTTGTTTTGTTGGGATTAATAGGTAGTTTTGGATCCCTTTGTGCATATACCAGAGTATATGTGAGTTGAGAAGCTGAGTTATGCATGTTAGAGGGTGTTGGAGAAGTTGTGCATGAGAGGAAGCAAGGTTCTGTCTTCTGGAGAACCCAGCTTCGGCCGCCGAAGTGAAGATTCGGCCGCCGAACCTCTTGTGGAGTGGAGGTAGTGCCTGGCAGGCTTGTTCATGCACGAAGCTGAGTTCTGGATGAACTCAGGTTCGACCGCCGAAGGGAGGATTCGGCCGCCGAACCCCTTGTGGAGGTAGTTTCGGCTGCCTAAGGTTGCCTCCGAAAGAATGGACTTTCGGATCTGTCATGCACATTCGGCCGCCGAAGGTGCCGCCGAACATGCATGAGTTTCGGCTCTGGAGAGGACATTCGGCCGCCGAACTTGCCGCCGAATGTGTTCTGTCCAGCCTTCTTTTGCATGCTATGTGTGCTTGTTTCAGGAGCTTTTAGAGGGTTTTTGGGAAGTTGTTTGTGAGTTAATAAGAGTATGTTTGACACCTCATTCGAGTCCATTTGTGTAGGATTGGACCCGACAGTTCAGGGAGGTCGTCAGGATTAGCAGTTGCAGAGTCAGTCAGGTTTCTGCTTGAGGAGCAGAGGTGAGTAGAACTAACTTAATCTTTTTATTAAAGGAACAGAATGCTTTTCAGCATAGTTCATGCATCATGTATGCTATGGTATATACTAGGGTGATTGCATTAGAATCACGAAGATGATGCATTGCATTATACATTGATAATGAGGATTGGACCAAGGCAACATCAATAGCCCGTCGAGGGAGTTTTGAGGTCATGTCTTGGAGAAATTCCAAAAGAGTTGATGAATCTTCTAGGCCTACAAAACCTGAATCTATCTATGAACAAATTAGATGGGCATATTCCTTGGAATATTGGCAAGTTAAGCACACTAAAATCACTTGACTTGGCCAAAAATGAACTTTCTGGTCTATTCCATCCAATATTTCTGATTTGAACTTTTTAAGTCACTTGAATTTGTCATTCAATCAATTATCTGGACGAATTCCAAAGGGAAAACAACTTTAGACTTTGGATGTGTAACAGCCCGAAAACCGAACTGCTACCAGCACTAGGATCCAGATCGGCTTAAGGCCGCCGGGACCCGTAGTAAGCCTGCTGTGAACTCGGTGTACCTGTGAAAATCCATACATGATCGTACATTTTCTGTAAAAATTTAAAGCTTTTCTCCATACCAAGGCTCAACCTGTGCATGCACTATCTCTGGACTGTAAACCCTTGGTAGAGCTCTCATCTTTGCTCTAGGAGGGCTAAACTCATCTATGGCAAGCCTGGTTTTCAAACATATAAAGTAAAACATTTGCATAAATTGATCATGTATACAAAAAGATTACAAATCTTATAATAGTCAAGCACATTTCTATACTCTGTACAATTACAACTAACTCGTTATAATTACATGTCCACTCTAAACTATTACATACGTCCTTGCTTCTCTATACCCTGTTGACTTCTCTCTCTGGACTCTGAGGACTAAACCTGCAAAACTGGGATGAGGGGAGAGGGGTGAGCTATACTAGCCCAGTGAGTAGAATAATAAAACATGCCCTCATGGAATGCATCATAACACAATCATCTCACGTTACTGGATACTATCCGTCTTGGGTTCATGCAAGCGTCCTTCCCCAGAGAGTTCACGCAAGCGTCCTTCCTCTCACGGATTGCTCTTGATCTCATCAACATAGAATAATGCAATGCAGCATATTCGTGAACTAGTGCAATCAACCTACTATATATGATCATGATGCATGAACGTGCTTTAGGAATTAAATAAAAGTTTAAATCCATTTCCACTCACCTCAGAAAGACTCTGAACAAACACTGAACAGCTATCTCTGCTGATCTCCTGGGTTCCTCTAGTCCGAACCTACACAGGTGGACTCAAAATGAGGGACCAAACTTATTTTAAGAGTCTGAAAATAAACTCTGAAAACTCCCCAAAAAAACCCCCTAAAACATCCTTAAAAGATCACATAAAACATGCAAAGGAAGGCTGGACAGGGCACCTTCGGAGGCAGGTTCGGCGGCTGAAAGTCCTGTCCAGAGATGAAACTCATGCACTTTCGGCGGCCGAAAGTCTCTTACTAACTTTCGGCGGCACCTTTGGCAGCTGAAAGTCTAGTCCAGAGACGAAACTCAACCTCCGGCGGCACTTTCGGCGGCCGAACCTTGCCTCCAGAGATGAAAGTCCAAATTTTCGGAAGCAAGCTTTGGCAGCCGAAACTGCCTCCACAAGGGGTTCGGCGGCCGAACCTGGCTTTGCCTTCTTGGGCAGAACCTCCTCTGTTTCATGCAAAACTCCCCCCAAAACTTAACCAACATGCATATCAACTACTCCCAACTAGCATATACCACATATCATGCATAAAAAGGTCTAAAACTAACTTATAACCTCAACAAACATACCAAACAACACTTAAGCATGCTTATACACAAACATCTCCAAAAACCTCATCTAAACCTAATCATGCATACTACTCATAAAACTCCCATAAAACCTTCAAAAATCATCAAAGAAACTCAGGATCAACCCTTACCTCCTAAAGAACTTGAGGATGAGTGATCCTAACGTGGAGATATGAAGATCTTAGCTCTCCAAGCTCCAAGCTTCCAAATTTGCTATTTTTGCTTAAAACCTTCAAAACACACCAAAACCTTTAAAAACCTTGAAAGATTTGGTGGAAAACATGGAAAACATCAAAGTCAACGTGAGAAGGCTTGGACTCACCTCTGGCTGCAAGTGGAGAAGAAATATCCTCCCTCCACCGACCTTTGGCCCTTTTATAGGTGGCTGGCCAAACCACCTTCGGCAGCCGAAGGAGAACCCGAAACCCTGCAATGTTCGGCGGCCGAACCTTTGCATTTCTCCCTTGTTGCTTTTCTATCAAATTCTTAATCCTTTTAACCCTTAAAACATTAAAAACACTTGAAAACATTTTAGAAAACATATGTATTACCCTTCTAGATGGTTCTGACACCCGAGATTCCACCGGACTACAGGAATTTCGATGCCGGACTCTAGCCGGGTATTACATTCTCCCCCCTTAAGAACATTCATCCCCGAATGTTCCTCAAACATATAAACACCTAAGCACATAGAAAAGGGGAAAAACTAACCTTAAAACAGATATGGGTATTGCTGGAGCATAGATTCCCGTGTATCCCAAGTGCACTCCTCTAGGTTGTGGTGGTTCCACAGGACTTTCACCATTGGTATCTCCTTATTCCTTAGCTTCCTGATCTGGGTGTCTAAGATCCGCACTGGCTGCTTTACATAGGTGAGATCTCCTAGGATCTCTATATCAGGTTCATTAAGAACCTTACTCGGATCTGACACAAATTTTCTTAACATAGAAACATGAAACACTGGGTGAATTCTCTCCATAGATGCAGGTAAATCCAGCTTATACGACACATTCCCGATCTTCTGTAAGATTTCAAAGGGACCTATGTACCGTGGAGCTAGTTTACCCTTCTTTCCAAAGCGAACCACTCCTTTCATCGGAGACACTTTTAGCAATACCATATCACCCTCCTGGAACTCTATTTGCTTCCTACGGATGTCTGCATAGCTCTTCTGTCTGCTTACAGCTATTCTGATCCTCTCTCTGATGATAGGCACTAACCTGCTGGTAACTTCCACTAACTCTGGCCCTGCAAGAGCCTTCTCTCCTACCTCTTCCCAGCAAACAGGTGTTCGGCACTTCCTTCCATACAGAGCTTCATAAGGGGCCATCCCTATGCTAGCATGATGGCTGTTATTGTAAGCAAACTCCACCAAAGGTAGATGCTGCCTCTAAGAACCGCCAAAGCCTAACACACACATTCTCAACATATCTTCAATGGTCTGGATGGTCCTCTCTGACTGACCGTCCGTCTGTGGATGGAAAGCAGTGCTGAAATCTAACCTTGTGCCCATAGCAGCTTGCAGACTCCGCCAAAACCTGGAGGTAAACTGTGGTCCTCTGTCTGACACTATCGACACTGGAACTCCATGCAGCTTCACTATCTCTTGTACATACACCTGCGCTAACTTGTCCACAGAGTAGTTGCTCCTGACTAGAATGAAGTGAGCAGATTTAGTCAGTCTATCCACAATCACCCAGATGGAGTCTAGCCTATTGGACGTCGCCGGTAACCCCACTACAAAATCCATAGCTATGTTCTCCCATTTCCACTCTGGAATCGGCAGTGGGTTAAGCATTCCAGCCGGCTTCTAGTGTTCTAGCTTCACCCTTTGACAAACCTCGCAGGTGGACACAAATTGTGCCACTTCTCTTTTCATAGCTAGCCACCAATACACTCTCTTCAGATCTTGATACATCTTGGTGGCTCCAGGGTGAACGCTATATCTCGCATTATGAGCTTCTCTCATAATGTCCTCCTTCAGACTGTTGTCATCTGGTACACATAACCTCTTCCCATGCCGAAGAATCCCCTCACGGTCAAATATGAACTCTGCACTGTTACCAGACTGAACAGTCCTGGCAATCTTCACTAACTCAGGGTCTCCGTGCTGTTTCAAAGCCACTTGCTCTAGAAACACGGGTGTAACTCTCATCTGTGCAATCAATGCACCTGTACCAGATAACTCCAACTGTAGCCCTTCATCTATAAGCTTATAAAAGTCCTTCACCACCGGTCTTCTCGTTGCGGATATGTGGGATAAACTGCCTAGTGACTTCCGGCTTAAAGCATCAGCTACAACATTAGCCTTACCCGGATGATACTGGATCTTGTAATCATAATCACTAAGCAATTCCACCCACCGTCTCTGCCTCAAGTTTAGCTCCTTCTGGCTCAAGATGTGTTGCAGGCTTTTATGATCTGTGAAGATCTCACACTTTACCCCGTAGAGGTAATGCCTCCACATCTTGAGTGCAAAAATAACAGCTGCCATCTCCAGATCGTGTGTCGGGTAGTTCAGCTCGTGCTTCTTCAGCTGTCTAGAAGCATAAGCTATCACTCTATCTTTCTGCATCAACACACAACCTAGACCCACTCGAGATGCATCACAGAACACTGTGAAGTCTTCATCACTGATCGGCAGAGCTAAAACCGGTGCTGAAGTCAACCGTCTCTTCAGCTCCTCAAAACTTTCATCACATTCCTCAGACCATACGAACTTTTAATTCTTCCTAGTCAGTCTGGTCATAGGAGCAGCAATCTTCGAGAAGTCCTGAACGAACCTTCGATAGTAGCCTGC